>NC_087397.1:17357500-17390000 GCF_031307605.1 Tribolium castaneum
TCGTTGATTCTTTGTTCGAAGCAGCAAACCTAACATTAAAGAATCTGAAAACTTTGTATTCGGACACAAACCACCGAATTTTGGATCAGTTTAGACAAAATCGGTTGATTTTCGACAATATTTTGCTTTGAACAAGAAAACTTATATCAAACTGACTAAAAACGTCTTATTTTAGCACAAAACAAAAGATTTGCGTTATAGTCTTAACGAGAGCTGTTAATTTCAAACGGTTCTATGCTTTGAAACGAGTAAACTTTCACTGAACAGAGGAAAAACATCTTATTTCGCCTTTTAAAAACGATTCATGCCACAGTTAGGATAAAAACCAATTATTTTCGTTAATTCATTGTTACAAACAAGAAACCTTACATCAAAGTAACTGAAAACCCCTTATTCAGGCACAGAAATTCGAATTACGTTTCAGTCTGGACAAAAACTGCTTACTTTAGACGATCCTTTGTTTTGGATACAAAAACTTACATTAAAAAGTTTAAAAACGCCTTATTCTGGCTCAAAACTGCAAATTATGTATTACTTTGAATAAAAGCAGTTTATCCTGATTACTCCTTTGCTTAGAATAGAGCAAACTTGTATAAAACTTAATGAAAACTTTAAATTTCGTCTCAAAGAAATAATTTACGTTATAGTTTTGACCAGAACTGTTAATTTCAAACGATTTTATGCCCCCAAACGAGAAAACTTTCACTAAACAGATGCCAAACGTCTTAGTTCGTTTTATAAAAACGACATGTTACAGTTTAAACAAAAACAAATTATTTTCGTTGTTGTGTCAAAATAATTTATTTCGAATGATTCAATGGAGCGAAACGAGTAAACTTTTATAGGACAGATGCAAAATACCATATTACCACATAATTCGTTATTTTAAAGCAAAGTATTAGCTTTTGCACTTGTTCATTTAAAGTTTGCTTACTTCGAAGTATGTAATCGTCCGAAATAATTTTTTTTGTCAAAACTATAACGTAATTTGTTCTTTTGAGCTTGAATATAGAGTTTTCATTACGTTTTATAGTAGTTTACTCTACTCTAAGCATAGAATCAAACAGAGTAATCCGCTTTTGTTAAAGCTGATACATAATTTGCTCTTATTTTCGAGAATAAGACGTTTTCAATATGTTTGATAAAATTTTTTTTGTTTATAGCAAGGAATCGTTTAAAATAACCTGTATTTGCCTAAACTGATACGTAATTCAATATTTGTGCATGGATACGAAGTTTTCAGTTTCTGTGACGTGAAATTTCTTGTTGCAAAAGGTAATAATTTGCTTTAAAACGCTTTATATGGTAATATGTGATTTTGCATCTGCCCCATAAGAGTTCATTAGTTTCGAATCATAAAATCGTTTGAAATAAACAGTGCTGGTCAAAACTATAACGTAATTTATTTCTTTGAGACGAAATTTAAAGTTTTCATTAAGTTTTATACAAGTTTCCTCTATTCTAAGTAAAGGAGTAATCAGGATAAATTGCTTTTATCTAGAGTAATATATAATTTGCAGTTTTCAGTCAGAATAAGATGTTTTTAATCTTTTTAATGTAATTTTTTGTAATCAAAACAAAGGATCGTCTAAAGTAAGCAGTTTTTGTTCAGACTGAAACGTAATTCGAATTTCTGTGCCTGAATAAGGGGTTTTCAGTTACTTTGATGTAAGGTTTCTTGTTTGTAACAATGAATTAACGAAAATAATTGGTTTTTATCCAAACTGTGGCATGAATCGTTTTTAAAAGGCGAAATAAAATGTTTTTCCTCTGTTCAGTGAAAGTTTACTCGTTTCAAAGCATAGAACCGTTTGAAATTAACAGCTCTCGTTAAGATTATAAAGCAAATCTTTTGTTTTGTGCTAAAATAAGACGTTTTTAGTCAGTTTGATATAAGTTTTCTTGTTCAAAGCAAAATATTGTCGAAAATCAACCGTTTTTGTCTAAACTGATACAAAATTCGGTGGTTTGTGTCCGAATACAAAGTTTTCAGATTCTTAAATGTTAGGTTTGCTGCTTCTAACAAAGGATCAACGAAAATATTTTGTTTTAATACAAACTGCAATATAAAATGTCTTTATAGAACAAAACATGATGTTTGGCATCTGTTTAATAAAAATTTACTCGTTTGGAAGCATAGAATCATTCCAAATAAGCTATTCTCGTCGAAACTATAATGTAATTAGTATTTGGTGCTAGAATACAGCGTTTTTGTTAGATTTATTAACAATTTTATCTATTTTAAGCAATGAAACGAATAGGATTAGCTGCCTTTATCCAAAGTGATACATAAATTGCTCTATTATGCCAGATTAATACGTTTTTAGTCTGTTCGATGTAAGTTTTCTTGTTTAAAGCAAAAGATCGTGTAAAATAAGCCGTTTTTGTTTGAACTGATGAACAATTCAGACTGAGAGTCAACAAAAATAATTTGTTTTAATCCAAACTGATACTTTTTGACCCTATAAGAGTCCTATAAGAGTCCGAGATACGCCGTTCTCGTCAAGTCTATAACGTAATTCGTTTTTTTGTGTCAGAATACGACGTTTTCTGTCTGTTTAATATAAGTTTTTAATAATAATAATACTAATAACAATAATAATAATAATAATAATAATAATAAAAATAATAGTAATAATAATAATAATAGTAATAATAATAATAATAATAATAATAATAATAATAATAATAATAATAATAAAAATAATAATAATAATAAAAGTAAGCTTAGTTTTCTAAGCAAAAATGAAGCTTATTTTGTGTGTTATATGAGCGTTTTCTCATTTCTATGCAAGAAATCATCTGTGATGTGTTTTTAGGCAAGAAATTGTCTAAAATTAATAACTCATTTTAAAACTGGTATAAAAACATTTACTATGCAAAAGTTAATAATAATAATAATAATAATAATAATAATAATAATAATAATAATAATAATAATAATAATAATAATAGTAATAATAATAATAATATTAATAATAATAATAATAATAATAATAATAATAATAGTAATAAAGGTAAGCTTAGTTTTCCAAGCAAATATGAAGCTTTTTTTGTGTGTTACTCGTATATGAGCGTTTTCTCATTTCTATGCAAGAGATCATCTGTGATGTGTTTTTAAGCAAGAAATTGAATAAAATTAATAACTCATTTTAAAACTGGTATAAAAACATTTACTATACAAAAGTTATAATCGGTTTTTAATAATAATAATATTAATAATAATAATAATAATAATAATAGTAATAATAATAATAAAAATAATAGTAATAATAATAATAATAATAATTAAAATAATAATAATAATAGTAGTAATAAAAGTAAGCTTAGTTTTCTAAGCAAAAATAAAGCTTATTTTGTGTTATATGAGCGTTTTCTCATTTCTATTCATGAGATCATCTGTGATCTGTGTTTTTAGAAAAGAAATTGTCTAAAATTAATAACTCATTTTAAAACTGGTATAAAAACATTTACTATACAAAAGTTATAATCGGTTTTCAATAATAATAATATTAATAATAATAATAACAATAATAACAATAATAGTAATAATAATAATAATAATAATAGTAATAATAATAATAATAATATTAAAATAATAATAATAGTAGTAATAAAAGTAAGCTTAGTTTTCTAAGCAAAAATAAAGCTTATTTTGTATTATATGAGCGTTTTTTCATTTCTATGCAAAAGATCATGTGTGATCTGTGTTTTTAAGCAATCTAAGCCATTTTATAGTTTTTAATATTTAACAAAAATTTGCTTTAAAATAAAATGTTTGAAAAACTAAAATTAAACTAAATTAATTGTGTCTAACACTTTAGTAGAGGAAAAAGGAGGAGACATAAAAGTCACTATAGTCTTAAATGTAATTCAGTTTTCAATGTTTGAGACGAAGACGAAAATGCAGCATTTACAAACGACTCTAAAGGCTTCAGTGACCTTTCTGTCACCTCTTTTTTCTTCAAATAGATTATTGGACTCAATAAATTAAGTGTATTTTAAATCACAAGACATTTTCTGTTGAAGCACTTTTTTTTAAATTGTAATTATTTTCAAACTTATATCTCGCTTATGGTTAGTCCTACATGAAAAATGCAAATAACTATTTTGTAGGAAATTTTATCAGCCTTAATTTTAGTAAAAAGATAAAAATTGATAGGAGTAACTGTTTTCGAGATATAAGCAAGAAACCAAAAAACTGTTACCTTAATTAAGCGTTTGCATATAAGCAAATTTAGTGCGATTAGTATTATTATTATCAATGTTATTGTTATTAGTATGACGACTAAAGGCGATTCTGAAGACTTTAGTGACTTTTATATCTCCTCCTTTTTTCTCTACTAAAGTGTTAGACACAATTAATTTAGTTTAATTTCGGTTTTTCATACATTTTATTTTAAAGCAAATTTTTGTTAAAGATTATATATATCCAACTCTATAACTCGCTTATGGTTGGTTTTACAAAAGAAATGCAAATAACTATTTTGTAGGAAATTTTATCAGCTTTAATTTTGAAAGAAAGATAAAAATTGATAGGAGTAATTGTTTTCGAGATATAAGCAAGAAACCAAAAAACTGTTACCTTAATTAAGCGTTTGCATATAAGCAAATTGAGTACTATTAGTATTATTATTATTAATGTTATTGTTATTAATATGACGACTAAAGACGACTCTGAAACCTTTAGTGACTTTTATGTCTTCTCCTTTTTCCTCTACTAAAGTGTTAGACACAATTAATTTAGTTTAATTTCGGTTTTTCAAACATTTTATTTTAAAGCAAATTTTTGTTAAATATTATTTATATCCAACTCTATAACTTGCTTATGCTTGTTTCTTCAAGAAAAATGTAAATAACTATTTTAGTGTTTTCGAGATATAAGCAAAAAACCAATAAGAAAACTATAACTGTTACTGAACAAAAATGTAATTCAGTTTTCAATGTTTGAGACGAAGACGAAAATGCAGCATTTACAAACGACTCTAAAAACTTCAGTGACCTTTCTGTCACCTCCTTTTTCTTCTAATAAAGTATTGGACACTTTTTTTTAAATATTAATTATTTTCAAACTTATATTTCGCTTATGATTAGTCAAATTTATAGGAGTAACTGTTTTCGAGCTATAAGCAAGAAACCAAAAAACTGTTACCTGAATGAAGCGTTTGCATGTAAGCAAATTTAGTACTATTAGTTTTATTATTATTAATGTTATTGTTGTCAATATTAAGACTAAAAACGATTCTGAAGACTTTGGTGACTTTTATGTCTTTTTCTTTTTCCTCTACTAAAGTGTTAGACACAATTAATTTAGTTTAATTTCAGTTTTTCAAACATTTTATTTTAAAGCAAGTTTTTGTTAAATATTATTTATATCCAACTCTATAACTCGCTTATGGTTGGTCCTACAAGAAAAATGCAAATAACTATTTTGTAGGAAATTTTATCAGCTTTAATTTTGAAAGAAAAATAAAAACTGATAGGAGTAATTGTTTTCGAGATATAAGCAAAAAACCAAAGTGAAAACTGTTACCGTTTCAGAACCAAAATGTAATTCAGTTTTCAATGTTTGAGACGAAGACGAAAATGCAGCATTTAAAATCGACTCTGAAGGCTTCAGTGACTTTTATGTCACCTCGTTTTTCTTCTAATAAAGTACTGGACCCAATAAATTAAGTGTATTTTAAATCACAAGACATTTTTTGTTAAAGCACATTTTTTTTTAATTATTAATTATTTTCAAACTTATATCTCGCTTATGGTTAGTCTGAAACTGACTCTGAAGACTTTGGTGACTTTTATGTCGTTTCCTTTTTTCTCTACTAAAGTGTTGGACACATTTAATTTAGTTTAATTTCAGTTTTTCAAATATTTTATTTTAAAGCAAATTTTTGTTAAATATTATTTAAATCCAACTCTATAACTCGCTTATGGTTGGTCCTACAAGAAAAATGCAAATAACTATTTTGTAGGAAATTTTATCAGCTTTAATTTTGACAGAAAAATAAAAACTGATAGGAGTAATTGTTTTCGAGATATAAGCAAAAAACCAAAGTGAAAACTGTTACCGTTTCAGAACCAAAATGTAATTCAGTTTTCAATGTTTGAGACGAAGACGAAAATGCAGCATTTAAAATCGACTCTGAAGGCTTCAGTGACTTTTATGTCACCTCGTTTTTCTTCTAATAAAGTACTGGACCCAATAAATTAAGTGTATTTTAAATCACAAGACATTTTTTGTTAAAGCACATTTTTTTTTAATTATTAATTATTTTCAAACTTATATCTCGCTTATGGTTAGTCTGAAACTGACTCTGAAGACTTTGGTGACTTTTATGTCTTTTCCTTTTTTCTCTACTAAAGTGTTGGACACATTTAATTTAGTTTAATTTCAGTTTTTCAAATATTTTATTTTAAAGCAAATTTTTGTTAAATATTATTTAAATCCAACTCTATAACTCGCTTATGGTTGGTCCTACAAAAAAAATGCAAATAACTATTTTGTAGGAAATTTTATCAGCTTTAATTTTGAAAGAAAAATAAAAACTGATAGGAGTAATTGTTTTCGAGATATAAGCAAAAAACCAAAGTGAAAACTGTTACCGTTTCAGAACCAAAATGTAATTCAGTTTTCAATGTTTGAGACGAAGACGAAAATGCAGCATTTACAAACGACTCTAAAGGCTTCAGTGACCTTTCTGTCACCTCTTTTTTCTTCAAATAGATTATTGGACCCAATAAATTAAGTGTATTTTAAATCACAAGACATTTTCTGTTGAAGCACTTTTTTTTAAATTGTAATTATTTTCAAACTTATATCTCGCTTATGGTTAGTCCTACATGAAAAATGCAAATAACTATTTTGTAGGAAATTTTATCAGCCTTAATTTTAGTAAAAAGATAAAAATTGATAGGAGTAACTGTTTTCGAGATATAAGCAAGAAACCAAAAAACAGTTACCTTAATTAAGCGTTTGCATATAAGCAAATTTAGTACTATTAGTATTATTATTATCAATGTTATTGTTATTAATATGACGACTAAAGGCGATTCTGAAGACTTTAGTGACTTTTATATCTCCTCCTTTTTTCTCTACTAAAGTGTTAGACACAATTAATTTAGTTTAATTTCGGTTTTTTATACATTTTATTTTAAAGCAAATTTTTGTTAAAGATTATATATATCCAACTCTATAACTCGCTTATGGTTGGTTTTACAAAAGAAATGCAAATAACTATTTTGTAGGAAATTTTATCAGCTTTAATTTTGAAAAAAAGATAAAAATTGATAGGAGTAATTGTTTTCGAGATATAAGCAAGAAACCAAAAAACTGTTACCTTAATTAAGCGTTTGCATATAAGCAAATTTAGTACTATTAGTATTATTATTATTAATGTTATTGTTATTAATATGACGGCTAAAGACGACTCTGAAACCTTTAGTGACTTTTATGTCTTCTCCTTTTTCCTCTACTAAAGTGTTAGACACAATTAATTTAGTTTAATTTCGGTTTTTCAAACATTTTATTTTAAAGCAAATTTTTGTTAAATATTATTTATATCCAACTCTATAACTTGCTTATGCTTGTTTCTTCAAGAAAAATGTAAATAACTATTTTAGTGTTTTCGAGATATAAGCAAAAAACCAATAAGAAAACTATAACTGTTACTGAACAAAAATGTAATTCAGTTTTCAATGTTTGAGACGAAGACGAAAATGCAGCATTTACAAACGACTCTAAAAACTTCAGTGACCTTTCTGTCACCTCCTTTTTCTTCTAATAAAGTATTGGACCCAATAAATTAAGTGTATTTTAAATCACAAGACATTTTCTGTTAAAGCACATTTTTTTTTAATTATTAATTATTTTCAAACTTATATCTCGCTTATGGTTAGTCTGAAACTGACTCTGAAGACTTTGGTGACTTTTATGTCTTTTCCTTTTTTCTCCACTAAAGTGTTAGACCCAATTAATTTAGTTTAATTTCGGTTTTTCAAACATTTTATTTTAAAGCAAACTTTTGTTAAAGATTATTTATATCTAACTCTATAGCTCGCTTATTGTTGGTTCTACAAAAGAAATGCAATTAACTATTTTGTAGGAAATTTTATCAGCTTAAATTTTGAAAGAAAGATAAAAATTGATAAGAGTAACTGTTTTCGAGATATAAGCAAAAAACCAAAGTGAAAACTGTTACAGTTACTGAACAAAAATGTAATTCAGTTTTCAATGTTTGAGACGAAGACGAAAATGCAGCATTTAAAAACGACTCGGAAGACTTCAGTGACTTTTATGTCACCTAGTTTTTCTTCTAATAAACTATTGGACCCAATAAATTAAGTGTATTTTAAATCACAAGACATTTTCTGTTAAAGCACTTTTTTTTAAATATTAATTATTTTCAAACTTATATTTCGCTTATGATTAGTCAAATTTAAAGGAGTAACTGTTTTCGAGCTATAAGCAAGAAACCAAAAAACTGTTACCTGAATGAAGCGTTTGCATGTAAGCAAATTTAGTACTATTAGTTTTATTATTATTAATGTTATTGTTGTCAATATGACGACTAAAAACGATTCTGAAGACTTTGGTGACTTTTATGTCTCTTTCTTTTTCCTCTACTAAAGTGTTAGACACAATTAATTTAGTTTAATTTCAGTTTTTCAAACATTTTATTTTAAAGCAAGTTTTTGTTAAATATTATTTATATCCAACTCTATAACTCGCTTATGGTTGGTCCTACAAGAAAAATGCAAATAACTATTTTGTAGGAAATTTTATCAGCTTTAATTTTGAAAGAAAAATAAAAACTGATAGGAGTAATTGTTTTCGAGATATAAGCAAAAAACCAAAGTGAAAACTGTTACAGTTACTGAACAAAAATGTAATTCAGTTTTCAATGTTTGAGACGAAGACGAAAATGCAGCATTTAAAAACGACTCGGAAGACTTCAGTGACTTTTATGTCACCTAGTTTTTCTTCTAATAAACTATTGGACCCAATAAATTAAGTGTATTTTAAATCACAAGACATTTTCTGTTAAAGCACTTTTTTTTAAATATTAATTATTTTCAAACTTATATTTCGCTTATGATTAGTCAAATTTAAAGGAGTAACTGTTTTAGAGATATAAGCAAGAAACCAAAAAACTGTTACCTTAATTAAGCGTTTGCATATAAGCAAATTTAGTACTATTAGTATTATTATTATTAATGTTATTGTTATGAATATGACGACTAAAGACGACTCTGAAACATTTAGTGACTTTTATGTCTTCTCCTTTTTCCTCTTCTAATTTTTGTTAAATATTAAAAACTATAAAATGGCTTAGATTGCCTAAAAACACAGATCACACATGATCTTTTGCATAGTAATGAGAAAACGCTTATGTAACACACAAAATAAGCTCCATTTTTTCTTATTAATAGTATTATTATTATTATTACTTTTGTTACTATTACTATTATTATTATTATTATTATTATTGTTAATATTATTATTATTATTTATATTATTATTATTATTAACTTTTGTATAGTAAATGTTTTTATACCAGTTTTAAAATGAGTTATTATTTTTAGACAATTTCTTGCCTAAAAACACAGATCACAAATGATTTCTTGCATAGAAATGAGAAAACACTCATATAACACACAAAATAAGCTCCATTTTTGCTTAGAAAACTAAGCTTACTTTTATTACTATTATTATTATTGTTATTATTATTATTATAATTGTTATTATTAAAAACCGATTATAACTTTTGTATAGTATTGTTTTTATACCAGTTTTAAAATGAGTGATTAATTTTAGCCAATTTCTTGCCTAAAAACTATAAAATGGCTTAGATTGCCTAAAAACACAGATCACACATGATCTTTTGCATAGAAATGAGAAAACGCTCATATACCACAAAATAAGCTTCATTTTTGCTTAGAAAACTAAGCTTAATTTTATTACTACTATTATTATTATTTTTATTATTATTATTATTATTACTATTATTTTTATTATTATTACTATTATTATTATTATTATTATTATTATTATTATTATTATTATTATTATTATTAATATTATTATTATTAAAAACCGATTATAACTTTTGTATAGTAAATGTTTTTATACCAGTTTTAAAATGAGTTATTAATTTTAGACAATTTCTTGCCTAAAAACACAAATCACAGATGATCTCTTGCATAGAAATGAGAAAACGCTCAGATTACTAAAATTAAAGCTGATAAAATTTCCTACAAAATAGTTATTTGCATTTTTCATGTAGGACTAACCATAAGCGAGATATAAGTTTGAAAATAGTTCATATTTAAAAAAAAGTGCTTTAACAGAAAAAGTCTTGTGATTAAAATACACTTAATTTAATGGGTCCAATACTTTATTAGAAGAAAAAAGAGGTGACATAAAAGTCACCAAAGTCTTGAGAGTCGTTTTTGGTCGTCATATTAATAACAATAACATTAATAATAATAATACTAATAGTACTAAATTTGCAAATATGCAAGCGCTTAATTAAGGTTACAGTTTCTTGCTTATATCCCGAAAACAGTTACTCCTATCAATTTTTATCTTTTTTTCAAAATTAAAGATGATAAAATTTCCTACAAAATAGTTATTTGCATTTTTCTTGTTGGACCAAGTATAAGCGAGTTATAAAGATAGATATAAATAATATTTAACAAAAATTTGCTTTAAAATAAAATGTTTGAAATACTGAAATTAAACTAAATTAATTGTGTCTAACACTTTAGTAGAGAAAAAAGGAGAAGACATAAAAGTCACTAAAGGTTTCAGAGTCGTCTTTAATCGTCATACTAATAACAATAACATTAATAATAATAATAATAATAGTACTAAATTTGCTTGTATGCAACGCTTAATTAAGATGACAGTTTTCTGGTTTCTTGCTTATATCTCGAAAACAGTTACTCCTTTCAATTTTTATTTTTTTACTAAAATTAAAGCCGATAAAATTTCCTACAAAATAGTTTTTTGCATTTTTCATGTAGGACTAACCATAAGCGAGATATAAGTTTGAAAATAATCAATATTTAAAAAAAAAGTGCTTTAACAAAAAAAATGTCTTGTGATTTAAAATACACTTAATTTATTGGATCCAATTCTTTATTAGAAGAAAAAGGAGGTGACTTAAAAGTCACTGAAGTCTTCAGAGTCGTTTTTAAATGCTGCATTTTCGTCTACGTCTCAAACATTGAAAACTGAATTACATTTTTGTTCAGTAACTGTTACAGTTTTCACTTTGGTTTTTTGCTTATATCTCGAAAACAGTTACTCCTATAAATTTTTATCTTTCCTTCAAAATTAAAGCTGATAAAATTTCCTCCAAAATAGTTTTATGCATTTTTTTTGTAGGACCAACCATAAGCGAGTTATAGAGTTGGATATAAAGAATCTTTAACAAAAATTTGCTTTAAAATAAAATGTTTGAAAAACCGAAATTAAACTAAATTAATTGGGTCTAACACTTTAGTAGAGGAAAAAGGAGGAGACGTAAAAGTCACCAAAGTCTTCAGAGTCGTTTTTAATCGTCATATTAATAACAATAACATTAATAATAATAATACTAATAGTACTAAATTTGCTTATATGCAAGCGCTTTATTAAGGTAACAGTTTTTTGGTTTCTTGCTTATATCTCGAAAACAGTTACTCCTATCAATTTTTATCTCTTTTTCTAAATTAAAGCTGATAAAATTTCCTACAAAACAGTAATTTGCATTTTTTTGTAGGACCAACCATAAGCGAGTTATAGAGTTGGATATAAATAATCTTTAACAAAAATTTGCTTTAAAATAAAATGTTTGAAAAACCGATATTAAACCAAATTAATTGGGTCTAACACTTTAGTAGAGGAAAAAGGAGAAGACATAAAAGTCACCAAAGTCTTTAGAGTTGTTTTTAGTACTAAATTTGCTTATATGCAAGCGCTTAATTAAGGTAACAGTTTTTTGGTTTCTTGCTTATATCTCGAAAACAGTTACTCCTATTAATTTTTATCTTTTTACTAAAATTAAAGCTGATAAAATTTCCTACAAAATAGTAATTTGCTTTTTTCATGTAGGACTAACCATAAGCGAGATGTAAGTTTGAAAATAATTAATATTTAAAAAAAAGTGCTTTAACAGAAAATGTCTTGTGATTTAAAATACACTTAATTTAATGGGTCCAATACTTTATTAGAAGAAAAAGGAGGTGACATAAAAGTCACTGAAGTCTTCAGAGTCGATTTTAAATGCTGCATTTTCGTCTTGGTCTCAAACATTGAAAACTGAATTACATTTTTGTTCAGTAACAGTTACAGTTTTCTTATTGGTTTTTTGCTTATATCTCGAAAACAGTTACTCCTATCAATTTTTATCTTTTTTTCAAAATTCAAGCTGATAAAATTTCCTACAAAATAGTTATTTGCATTTTTCTTGTAGGACCAACTATAAGCGCGTTATAGAGTTGGATATAAATAATCTTTAACAAAAATTTGCTTTAAAATAAAATGTTTGAAAAACCTAAATTAAACTAAATTAATTGGGGGTAACACTTTAGTAGAGGAAAAAGGAGGAGACGTAAAAGTCACCAAAGTCTTCAGAGTCGTTTTTAATTGTCATATTAATAACAATAACATAATAATAATAATACTAATAGTACTAAATTTGCTTATATGCAAGCGCTTTATTAAGGTAACAGTTTTTTGGTTTCTTGCTTATATCTCGAAAACAGTTACTCCTATCAATTTTTATCTTTTTACTAAAATTAAAGCTGATAAAATTTCCTACAAAATAGTTATTTGCATTTTTCTTGTAGGACCAAGTATAAGCGAGATATAAGTTTGAAAATAATCAATATTTAAAAAAAAAGTGCTTTAACAAAAAATGTCTTGTGATTTAAAATACACTTAATTTATTGGATCCAATACTTTATTAGAAAAAAAAGGAGGTGACTTAAAAATCACTGAAGTCTTCAGAGTCGTTTTTAAATGCTGCATTTTCGTCTACGTCTTAAACATTGAAAACTGAATTACATTTTTGTTCAGTAACTGTTACAGTTTTCACTTTGGTTTTTTGCTTATATCTCGAAAACAGTTACTCCTATAAATTTTTATCTTTCCTTCAAAATTAAAGCTGATAAAATTTTCTACAAAATAGTTTTTAGCATTTTTTTTGTAGGACCAACCATAAGCGAGTTATAGACTTGGATATAAATAATCTTTAACAAAAATTTGCTTTAAAATAAAATGTTTGAAAAACCGAAATTAAACTAAATTAATTGGGTCTAACACTTTAGTAGAGGAAAAAGGAGGAGACGTAAAAGTCACCAAAGCCTTCAAAGTCGTTTTTAATCGTCATATTAATAACAATAACATTAATAATAATACTAATAGTACTAAATTTGCTTATATGCAAGCGCTTTATTAAGGTAACAGTTTTTTGGTTTCTTGCTTATATCTCGAAAACAGTTACTCCTATCAATTTTTATCTCTTTTTCTAAATTAAAGCTGATAAAATTTCCTACAAAATAGTTATTTGCATTTTTTTGTAGGACCAACCATAAGCGAGTTATAGAGTTGGATATAAATAACCTTTAACAAAAATTTGCTTTAAAATAAAATGTTTGAAAAACCGATATTAAACCAAATTAATTGGGTCTAACACTTTAGTAGAGGAAAAAGGAGAAGACATAAAAGTCACCAAAGTCTTCAGAGTTGTTTTTAGTACTAAATTTGCTTATATGCAAGAGCTTAATTAAGGTAACAGTTTTTTGGTTTCTTGCTTATATCTCGAAAACAGTTACTCCAATTAATTTTTATCTTTTTACTAAAATTAAAGCTGATAAAATTTCCTACAAAATAGTAATTTGCATTTTTTATGTAGGACTAACCATAAGCGAGATGTAAGTTTGAAAATAATTAATATTTAAAAAAAAAGTGCTTTAACAGAAAATGTCTTGTGATTTAAAATACACTTAATTTAATGGGTCCAATACTTTATTAGAAGAAAAAGGAGGTGACATAAAAGTCACTGAAGTCTTCAGAGTCGATTTCAAATGCTGCATTTTCGTCTTTGTCTCAAACATTGAAAACTGAATTACATTTTTGTTCAGTAACAGTTACAGTTTTCTTATTGGTTTTTTGCTTATATCTCGAAAACAGTTACTCCTATCAATTTTTATCTTCTTTTCGAAATTCAAGCCGATAAAATTTTCTACAAAATAGTTACTTGCATTTTTCTTGTAGGACCAACCATAAGCGAGTTATAGAGTTGGATATAAATAATCCTTAACAAAAATTTGCTTTAAAATAAAATGTTTGAAAAACCGAAATTAAACTAAATTAATTAAGACTAACACTTTAGTGGAGGAAAAAGGGGAAGACATAAAAGTCACCAAAGTCTTTAGAGTCGTTTTTGGTCGTCATAATAATAACAATAACATTAATAATAATAATACTAATAGTACTAAATTTGCTTATATGCAAACGCTTTATTAAGGTAACAGTTTTTTGGTTTCTTGCTTATATCTCGAAAACAGTTACTCCTATCAATTTTTATCTTTTCACTAAAATTAAAGCTGATAAAATTTCCTACAAAATAGTTATTTGCATTTTTCTTGTAGGACCAACCATAAGCGAGTTATAGAGTTGGATATAAATAATCTTTAACAAAAATTTGCTTTAAAATAAAATGTTTGAAAAACCTAAATTAAACTAAATTAATTGAGTCTAACACTTTAGTATAGGAAAAAAGAGAAGGCATAAAAGTCACCAAAGTCTTCAGAGTCGTTTTTGGTCGTCATATTAATAACAATAACATTAATAATAATAATACTAATAGTACTAAATTTGCTTATAAGCAAACGCTTTATTAAGGTAACAGTTTTTTGGTTTCTTGCTTATAACTCGAAGACAGTTACTCCTATCAATTTTTATCTTTTTACTAAAATTAAAGCTGATAAAATTTCCTACAAAATAGTTATTTGCATTTTTCTTGTAGGACCAAGTATAAGCGAGTTATAAAATGGATATAAATAATATTTAACAAAAATTTGCTTTAAAATAAAATGTTTGAAATACTGAAATTAAACTAAATTAATTGTGTCTAACACTTTAGTAGAGGAAAAAGGAGAAGACATAAAAGTCACTAAAGGTTTCAGAGTCGTCTTTAATCGTCATACTAATAACAATAACATTAATAATAATAATACTGATAGTACTAAATTTGCTTGTATGCAAACGCTTAATTAAGGTGACAGTTTTTTGGTTTCTTGCTTATATCTCGAAAACAGTTACTTATATCAATTTTTATCTTTTCACTAAAATTAAAGCTGATAAAATTTTCTACAAAATAGTTATTTGCATTTTTCATGTAAGACTAACCATAAGCGAGATATAAGTTTGAAAATAATTAATATTTAAAAAAAAAAGTGCTTTAACAGAAAATGTCTTGTGATTTAAAATACACTTAATTTAATGGGTCCAATACTTTATTAGAAGAAAAAGGAGGTGACTTAAAAGTCACTGAAGTCTTCAAAGTCGTTTTTAAATGCTGCATTTTCGTCTACGTCTCAAACATTGAAAACTGAATTACATTTTTGTTCAGTAACTGTTACAGTTTTCACTTTGGTTTTTTGCTTATATCTCGAAAACAGTTACTCCTATAAATTTTTATCTTTCCTTCAAAATTAAAGCTGATAAAATTTCCTACAAAATAGTTTTATGCATTTTTTTTGTAGGACCAACCATAATCGAGTTATAGAGTTGGATATAAATAATCTTTAACAAAAATTTGCTTTAAAATAAAATGTTTGAAATACTGAAATTAAACTAAATTAATTGTGTTTAACACTTTAGTAGAGGAAAAAGGAGAAGGCATAAAAGTCACTAAAGGTTTCAGAGTCGTCTTTAATCGTCATACTACTAACAATAACATTAATAATAATAATACTAATAGTACTAAATTTGCTTACATGCAAACGCTTAATTAAGGTAACAGTTTTTTGGTTTCTTGCTTATATCTCGAAAACAGTTACTTATATCAATTTTTATCTTTTCACTAAAATTAAAGCTGATAAAATTTTCTACAAAATAGTTATTTGCGTTTTTCATGTAAGACTAACCATAAGCGAGATATAAGTTTAAAAATTATTAATATTTAAAAAAAAGTGTTTTAACAGAAAATGTCTTGTGATTTAAAACACACTTATTTTATTGGGTCCAATACTTTATTAGAAGAAAAAGGAGGTGACATAAAAGTCGCTGAAGTCTTCAGAGTCGTTTTTAAATGCTGCATTTTTGTCTTCGTCTCAAACATTGAAAACTGAATTACATTTTTGTTCAGTAACTGTAACAGTTTTCACTTTGGTTTTTTGCTTATACCTCGAAAACAATTACTCCTATTAATTTTTATCTTCCTTTCAAAATTAAAGCTGATAAAATTTTCTACAAAATAGTTATTTGCATTTTTTTTGTAAGACCAACCATAAGCGAGTTATAGAGTTGGATATAAATAATCTTTAACAAAAATTAGCTTTAAAATAAAATGTTTGAAAAACTGAAATTAAACTAAATTAATTATGTCTAACACTTTAGTAAAGGACAAAGAAAAAGACATAAAAGTCACCAAAATCTTCAGAGTCGTTTTTAGTCATATTAATAACAATAACATTAATAATAATAATACTAATAGTACTAAATTTGCTTAGATGCAAACGCTTAATTAAGGTAACAGTTTTTTGGTTTCTTGCTTATATCTCGAAAACAGTTACTCCTATCAGTTTTTATCTTTTTACTATAATTAAAGCTGATAAAATTTCCTACAAAATAGTTATTTGCATTTTTCATGTAGGACTAACCATAAGCGAGATATATGTTTGAAAATAATTAATATTTAAAAAAAAAGTGCTTTAACAGAAAATGTCTTGTGATTTAAAATACATTTAATTTATTGGGTCCAATACATTATTAGAAGAAAAAGGAGGTGACAGTAAATGCTGCATTTTCGTCTTCGTCTCAAACATTGAAAACTAAATCACATTTTTGTTCAGTAACTTACAGTTTTCTTATTGGTTTTTTGCTTATATCTCGAAAACAGTTACTCCTATCAATTTTTATCTTTTTTTCAAAATTCAAGCTGATAAAATTTCCTACAAAATAGTTATTTGCATTTTTCTTGTAGGACCAACCATAAGCGAGTTATAGAGTTGGATATAAATAATCTTTAACAAAAATTTGCTTTAAAATAAAATGTTTAAAAAACCGAAATTAAACTAAATTAATTAAGACTAACACTTTAGTAGAGGAAAAAGGAGAAGACATAAAAGTCACCAAAGTCTTGAGAGTCGTTTTTAGTCGTCATATTAATAACAATAACATTAATAATAATAATACTAATATTACTAAATTTGCTTATATGCAAGCGCTTAATTAAAGTAACAGTTTCTTGCTTATATCTCGAAAACAGTTCCTTCTATCAATTTTTATTTTTTTACTAAAATTAAAGCTGATAAAATTTCCTACAAAATAGTTATTTGCATTTTTCTTGTAGGACCAAGTATAAGCGAGTTATAAAGATGGATATAAATAATATTTAACAAAAATTTGCTTTAAAATAAAATGTTTGAAAAACCTAAATTAAACTAAATTAATTGAGTCTAACACTTTAGTATAGGAAAAAGGAGAAAACATAAAAGTCACCAAAGTTTTCAGAGTCGTTTTTGGTCGTCATATTAATAACAATAACATTAATAATAATAATACTAATAGTACTAAATTTGCTTATATGCAAGCGCTTTATTAAGGTAACAGTTTTTTGGTTTCTTGCTTATATCTCGAAAACAGTTACTCCTATCAATTTTTATCTTTTTACTAAAATTAAAGCTGATAAAATTTCCTACAAAATAGTTAAATGCATTTTTCATGTAGGGCTAACCATAAGCGAGATATAAGTTTGAAAATAATTAATATTTAAAAAAAAAGTGCTTTAACAGAAAATGTCTTGTGATTTAAAATACACTTAATTTATTGGGTCCAATACTTTGTTAGAAGAAAAAGGAGGTGACATAAAAGTTACTGAAGTCTTCAGAGTCGTTTTTAAATGCTGCATTTTCGTCTTCGTCTCAAACATTGAAAACTAAATTACATTTTTGTTCAGTAACAGTTACAGTTTTCTTATTGGTTTTTTGCTTATATCTCTGAAACAGTTACTCCTATCAATTTTTATCTTTTTTTCAAAATTAAAGCTGATAAAATTTCCTACAAAATAGTTATTTGCATTTTTCTTGGAGGACCAGCCATAAGCGAGTTGTAGAGTTAGATACAAATAATCATTAACAAAAATTTGCTTTAAAATAAAATGTTTGAAAAACCGAAATTAAACTAAATTAATTGGGTCTAACACTTTAGTAGAAGAAAAAGGAAAAGACATAAAAGTCACCTAAGTCTTCAGAGTCGTTTTTAGTCGTCATATTAATAACAATAACATTAATAATAATAATACTAATAGTACCAAATTTGCTTATATGCAAGCGCTTAATTAAGGTAACAGTTTTTTGGTTTCTTGCTTATATCTCAAAAACAGTTACTCCTATCAATTTTTAACTTTTTACTAAAATTAAAGCTGATAAAATTTCCTACAAAATAGTTATTTGCATTTTTTATGTAGGACTAACCATAAGCGAGATATAAGTTTGAAAATAATTAATATTTAAAAAAAAAGTGCTTTAACAAAAAATGTCTTGTGATTTAAAATACACTTAATTTATTGGATCCAATACTTTATTAGAAGAAAAAGGAGGTGACTTAAAAGTCACTGAAATCTTCAGAGTCGTTTTTAAATGCTGCATTTTCGTCTACGTCTCAAACATTGAAAACTGAATTACATTTTTGTTCAGTAACTGTTACAGTTTTCACTTTGGTTTTTTGCTTATATCTCGAAAACAGTTACTCCTATAAATTTTTATCTTTCCTTCAAAATTAAAGCTGATAAAATTTCCTACAAAATAGTTTTATGCATTTTTTTTGTAGGACCAACCATAAGCGAGTTATAGAGTTGGATATAAATAATCTTTAACAAAAATTTGCTTTAAAATAAGATGTTTGAAATACTGAAATTAAACTAAATTAATTGTGTTTAACACTTTAGTAGAGGAAAAAGGAGAAGACATAAAAGTCACTAAAGGTTTCAGAGTCGTCTTTAATCGTCATACTAATAACAATAACATTAATAATAATAATACTAATAGTACTAAATTTGCTTACATGCAAACGCTTAATTAAGGTAACAGTTTTTTGGTTTCTTGCTTATATCTCAAAAACAGTTACTTATATCAATTTTTATCTTTTCACTAAAATTAAAGCTGATAAAATTTCCTACAAAATAGTTATTTGCATTTTTCATGTAAGACTAACCATAAGCGAGATATAAGTTTAAAAATTATTAATATTTAAAAAAAAGTGCTTTAACAGAAAATGTCTTGTGATTTAAAACACACTTATTTTATTGGGTCCAATACTTTATTAGAAGAAAAAGGAGGTGACATAAAAGTCGCTGAAGTCTTCAGAGTCGTTTTTAAATGCTGCATTTTTGTCTTCGTCTCAAACATTGAAAACTGAACTACATTTTTGTTCAGTAACTGTAACAGTTTTCACTTTGGTTTTTTGCTTATACCTCGAAAACAATTACTCCTATCAATTTTTATCTTCCTTTCAAAATTAAAGCTGATAAATTTTTCTACAAAATAGTTATTTGCATTTCTTTTGTAAGACCAACCATAAGCGAGTTATAGAGTTGGACATAAATAATCTTTAACAAAAATTAGCTTTAAAATAAAATGTTTGAAAAACTGAAATTAAACTAAATTAATTGTGTCTAACACTTTAGTAAAGGACAAAGAAAAAGACATAAAAGTCACCAATGCCTTCAGAGTCGTTTTTAGTCGTCATATTAATAACAATAACATTAATAATAATAATACTAATAGTACTAAATTTGCTTAGATGCAAGCGCTTAATTAAGGTAACAGTTTTTTGGATTCTTGCTTATATCTCGAAAACAGTTACTCCTATCAGTTTTTATTTTTTTACTATAATTAAAGCTGATAAAATTTCCTACAAAATAGTTTTTTGCATTTTTCATGTAGGACTAACCATAAGCGAGATATATGTTTGAAAATAATTAATATTTAAAAAAAAAGTGCTTTAACAGAAAATGTCTTGTGATTTAAAATACACTTAATTTATTGGGTCCAATACATTATTAGAAGAAAAAGGAGGTGACATAAGAGTCACTGAAGTCTTCAGAGTCGATTTTAAATGCTGCATTTTCGTCTTCGTCTCAAACATTGAAAACTAAATTACATTTTTGTTCAGTAACAGTTACAGTTTTCTTATTGGTTTTTTGCTTATATCTCTGAAACAGTTACTCCTATCAATTTTTATCTTTCTTTCAAAATTAAAGCTGATAAAATTTCCTACAAAATAGTTATTTGCATTTTTCTTGGAGGACCAACCAAAGCGAGTTATAGAGTTAGATACAAATAATCATTAACAAAAATTCTCTTTAAAATAAAATGTTTGAAAAACCGAAATTAAACTAAATTAATTGGGTCTAACACTTTAGTAGAAGAAAAAGGAAAAGACATAAAAGTCACCTAAGTCTTCAGAGTCGTTTTTAGTCGTCATATTAATAACAATAACATTAATAATAATAATACTAATAGTACCAAATTTGCTTATATGCAAGCGCTTAATTAAGGTACATTTTCTGTTAAAGCACTTTTTTTTTAAATATTAATTATTTTCAAACTTACATCTCGCTTATGGTTAGTCCTACATAAAAAATGCAAATTACTATTTTGTAGGAAATTTTATCAGCTTTAATTTTAGTAAAAAGATAAAAATTAATAGGATTAACTGTTTTCGAGATATAAGCAAGAAACCAAAAAACTGTAACCTTAATTAAGCGCTTGCATATAAGCAAATTTAGTACTAAAAACCACTCTGAAAACTTTGGTGACTTTTATGTCTTCTCCTTTTTCCTCTGTTAGACCCAATTAATTTGGTTTAATATCGGTTTTTCAAACATTTTATTTTAAAGCAAATTTTTGTTAAAGATTATTTATATCCAACTCTATAACGCGCTTATGGTTGGTCCTACAAGAAAAATGCAAATAACTATTTTGTAGGAAATTTTATCAGCTTGAATATTAAAAAAAAAAGATAAAAATTGATAGGAGTAACTGTTTTCGAGATATAAGCAAAAAACCAAATTGAAAACTGTAGCAGTTACTAAACAAAAATGTAATTCAGTTTTCAATGTTTGAGACGAAGACGAAAATGCATTATTTAAAAACGACTCTGAAGACTTCAGTGACTTTTATGTCACCTCCTTTTTCTTCTAATAAAGTATTGGACCCAATAAATTAAGTGTATTTTAAATCACAAGACATTTTCTGTTAAAGCACTTTTTTTTTAAATATTAATTATTTTCAAACTTATATCTCGCTTATGGTTAGTCCTACATAAAAAATGCAAATAACTATTTTGTTGGAAATTTTATCAGCTTTAATTTTGTAAAAAGATAAAAATTGATAGGAGTAACTGTTTTCGAAATATAAGCAAGAAACTGTTACCTTAATTAAGCGCTTGCATATAAGCAAATTTAGTAATATTAGTATTATTATTATTAATGTTATTGTTATTAATATGACGACTAAAAACGACTCTCAAGACTTTGGTGACTTTTATGTCTTCTCCTTTTTCCTCTACTAAAGTGTTAGTCTTAATTAATTTAGTTTAGTTTCGGTTTTTCAAACATTTTATTTTAAAGCAAATTTTTGTTAAAGATTATTTATATCCAACTCTATAACGCGCTTATGGTTGGTCCTACAAGAAAAATGCAAATAACTATTTTGTAGGAAATTTTATCAGCTTGAATTTTGAAAAAAAGATAAAAATTGATAGAAGTAACTGTTTTCGAGATATAAGCAAAAAACCAATAAGAAAACTGTAACTGTTACTGAACAAAAATGTAATTCAGTTTTCAATGTTTGAGACAAAGACGAAAATGCAGCATTTAAAATCGACTCTGAAGACTTCAGTGACTTTTAGGTCACCTCCTTTTTCTTCTAATAAAGTATTGGACCCATTAAATTAAGTGTATTTTAAATCACAAGACATTTTCTGTTAAAGCACTTTTTTTTAAAATATTAATTATTTTCAAACTTACATCTCGCTTATGGTTAGTCCTACATGAAAAATGCAAATTACTATTTTGTAGGAAATTTTATCAGCTTTAATTTTAGTAAAAAGATAAAAATTAATAGGAGTAACTGTTTTTGAGATATAAGCAAGAAACCAAAAAACTGTTACCTTAATTAAGCGCTTTCATATAAGCAAATTTAGTACTAAAAACAACTCTGAAGACTTTGGTGACTTTTATGTCTTCTTCTTTTTCCTCTACTAAAGTGTTAGACCCAATTAATTTGGTTTAATATCGGTTTTTCGAACATTTTATTTTAAAGCAAATTTTTGTTAAAGATTATTTATATCCAACTCTATAACTCACTTATGGTTGGTCCTACAAAAAAATGCAAAGAACTATTTTGTAGGAAATTTTATCAGCTTTAATTTTGAAAAAGAGATAAAAATTGATAGGAGTAACTGTTTTCGAGATATGAGCAAGAAACCAAAGAACTGTTACCTTAATTAAGCGTTTGCATTTAAGCAAATTTAGTACTATTAGTATTATTATTATTAATGTTATTGTTATTAATATGACGACTAAAGACGACTCTGAAACATTTAGTGACTTTTATGTCTTCTCCTTTTTCCTCAACTAAAGTGTTAGACACAATTAATTTAGTTTAATTCCGGTTTTTCAAGCATTTTATTTTAAAGCAAATTTTTGTTAAATATTATTTATATCCAACTCTATAACTCGTTTATGCTTAGTCCTACAAGAAAAATGCAAATAACTATTTTGTAGGAAATTTTATCAGCTTTAATTTTGAAAGATAGATAAAAATTGATTGGAGTAATTGTTTTCGAGATATAAGCAAAAAACCAAAGTAAAAACTGTTACAGTTACTGAACATAAATATAATTCAGTTTTCAATATTTGAGACGAAGACGAAAATGCAGCATTTAAAATCGACTCTGAAGACTTCAGCGACTTTTATGTCACCTCATTTTCTTCTAATAAAGTATTGGACCCAATAAATTAAGTGTATTTTAAATCACAAGACATTTTCTGTTAAAGCACTTTTTTTTTAAATATTAATAATTTTTAAACTTATATCTCGCTTATGGTTAGTCTTACATGAAAAATTCAAATAACTATTTTGTAGGAAATTTTATCAGCTTTAATATTTGTAAAAAGATAAAAATTGATATAAGTAACTGTTTTTGAGATATAAGCAAGAAACCAAAAAACTGTTACCTTAATTAAGCGTTTGCATGTAAGCAAATTTAGTACTATTAGTATTATTATTATTAATGTTATTGTTATTAATATGACGATTAAAGACGACTCTGAAACCTTTAGTGACTTTTATGTCTTCTCCTTTTTCCTCCACTAAAGTGTTAGACACAATTAATTTTGTTTAATTTTAGTTTTTCAAACATTTTATTTTAAAGCAAGTTTTTGTTAAATATTATTTATATCCAACTCTATAACTCGCTTATGGTTGGTCCTACAAGAAAAATGCAAATAACTATTTTGTAGGAAATTTTATCAGCTTTAATTTTAAAAGAAAGATAAAAATTGATAGGAGTAACTGTTTTCGAGATATAAACAAAAAACCAATATGAAAACTGTAACTGTTACTGAACAAAAATGTAATTCAGTTTTCAATGTTTGAGACGAAGACGAAAATGCAGCATTTAAAATCGACTCTGAAGACTTCAGTGACTTATATGTCACCTCCTTTTTCTTCTAATAAAGTATTGGACCTAATAAATTAAGTGTATTTTAAATCACTAAACATTTTCTGTTAAAGCACTTTATTTTAAATATTAATTATTTTCAAACTTATATCTCGCTTATGGTTAGTCCTACATGAAAAATGCAAATAACTATTTTGTAGGAAATTTTATCAGCTTTAATTTTAGTAAAAAGATAAAAATTGATAGAAGTAACTGTTTTCGAGATATAAGCAAGAAACTGTTACCTTAATTAAGCGCTTGCATATAAGCAAATTTACTACTATTAGTATTATTATTATTAATGTTATTGTTATTAATATGACGACTAAAGACGACTCTGAAACCTTTAGTGACTTTAATGTCTTCTCCTTTTTCCTCAACTAAAGTGTTAGACACAATTAATTTAGTTTAATTTTAGTTTTTCAATCACTTTATTTTAAAGCAAATTTTTGTTAAAGATTATTTATATCCAACTCTATAATTCGCTTATGGTTGGTCCTACAAGAAAAATGCAAATAACTATTTTGTAGGAAATTTTATCAGCTTTAATTTTGAAAAAAAGATAAAAATTGATAGGAGTAACTGTTTTCGAGATACAAACAAAAAGCCAATATGAAAACTGTAACTGTTACTGAACAAAAATGTAATTCAGTTTTCAATGTTTGAGACGAAGACGAAAATGCAGCATTTAAAATCGACTCTGAAGACTTCAGCGACTTTTATGTCACCTCATTTTCTTCTAATAATGTATTGGACCCAATAAATTAAGTGTATTTTAAATCACAAGACATTTTCTGTTAAAGCACTTTTTTTTTAAATATTAATAATTTTTAAACTTATATCTCGCTTATGGTTAGTCTTACATAAAAAATTCAAATAACTATTTTGTAGGAAATTTTATCAGCTTTAATTTTAGTAAAAAGATAAAAATTGATAGGAGTAACTGTTTTCGAGATATAAGCAAGAAACCAAAAAACTGTTACCTTAATAAAGTGCTTGCATATAAGCAAATTTAGTACTATTAGTATTATTATTATTAATGTTATTGTTATTAGTATGACGATTAAAGACGACTCTGAAACCTTTAGTGACTTTTATGTCTTCTCCTTTTTCTTCTACTAAAGTGTTAGACACAATTAATTTAGTTTAATTTCAGTATTTCAAACATTTTATTTTAAAGCAAATTTTTGTTAAATATTATTTATATCCATCTTTATAACTCGCTTATACTTGGTCCTACAAGAAAAATGCAAATAACTATTTTGTAGGAAATTTTATCAGCTTTAATGTTAGTAATTTGAGCGTTTTCTCATTTCTATGCAAGAGATCATCTGTGATCTGTGTTTTTAGGCAAGAAATTGTCTAAAATTAATAACTCATTTTAAAACTGGTATAAAAACATTTACTATACAAAAGTTATAATCGGTTTTTAATAATAATAATATTAATAATAATAATAATAATAATAATAATAATAATAATAGTAATAATAATAAAAATAATAGTAATAATAATAATAAAAATAATAATAATAGTAGTAATAAAATTAAGCTTAGTTTTCTAAGCAAAAATAAAGCTTATTTTGTGTTATATGAGCGTTTTCTCATTTCAATGCAAAAGATCATGTGTGATCTGTGTTTTTAGGCAATCTAAGCCATTTTATAGTTTTTAGGCAAGAAATTGGCTAAAATTAATCACTCATTTTAAAACTGGTATAAAAACAATACTATACAAAAGTTATAATCGGTTTTTAATAATAACAATTATAATAATAATAATAACAATAATAATAATAATAATAATAATAATAATAATAATAATAATAATAATAATAATAACAATAATAATAATAAAAATAATAATAATAGTAATAAAAGTAAGCTTAGTTTTCTAAGCAAAAATGGAGCTTATTTTGTGTGTTATATGAGTGTTTTCTCATTTCTATGCAAGAAATCAACTGTGATCTGTGTTTTTAGGCAAGAAATTGTCTATAAATAATAACTCATTTTAAAACTGGTATAAAAACATTTACTATACAAAAGTTAATAATAATAATAATATAAATAATAATAATAATATTAACAATAATAATAATAATAATAATAATAATAATAATAGTAATAGTAACAAAAGTAATAATAATAATAATACTTTTAATAAGAAAAAATGGAGCTTATTTTGTGTGTTACATGAGCGTTTTCTCATTACTATGCAAAAGATCATGTGTGATCTGTGTTTTTAGGCAATCTAAGCCATTTTATAGTTTTTAATATTTAACAAAAATTAGATGAGGAAAAAGGAGAAGACATAAAAGTCACTAAATGTTTCAGAGTCGTCTTTAGTCGTCATATTCATAACAATAACATTAATAATAATAATACTAATAGTACTAAATTTGCTTATATGCAAACGCTTAATTAAGGTAACAGTTTTTTGGTTTCTTGCTTATATCTCGAAAACAGTTACCCCTATCAATTTTTATCTTGTTTCAAAATTAAAGCTGATAAAATTTCCTACAAAATAGTTATTTGCATTTTTTTGTAGGACCAACCATAAGCGAGTTAGTGAGTTGGATATAAATAATCTTTAACAAAAATTTGCTTTAAAATAAAATGTTTGAAAAACCGATATTAAACTAAATTAATTGGGTCTAACACTTTAGTGGAGAAAAAAGGAGAAGACATAAAAGTCACCAAAGTCTTCAGAGTTGTTTTTAGTACTAAATTTGCTTATATGCAAGCGCTTAATTAAGGTAACAGTTTTTTGGTTTCTTGCTTATATCTTGAAAACAGTTACTCCTATTAATTTTTATCTTTTTACTAAAATTAAAGCTGATAAAATTTCCTACAAAATAGTAATTTGCATTTTTTATGTAGGACTAACCATAAGCGAAATGTAAGTTTGAAAATAATTAATATTTAAAAAAAAGTGCTTTAACTGAAAATGTCTTGTGATTTAAAATACACTTAATTTATTGGGTCCAATACTTTATTAGAAGAAAAAGGAGGTGACAGAAAGGTCACTGAAGTTTTTAGAGTCGTTTGTAAATGCTGCATTTTCGTCTTCGTCTCAAACATTGAAAACTGAATTACTTTTTTGTTCAGTAACAGTTATAGTTTTCTTATTGGTTTTTTGCTTATATCTCGAAAACACTAAAATAGTTATTTACATTTTTCTTGTAGAAACAAGCATAAGCAAGTTATAGAGTTGGATATAAATAATATTTAACAAAAATTTGCTTTAAAATAAAATGTTTGAAAAACCGAAATTAAACTAAATTAATTGTGTCTAACACTTTAGTAGAGGAAAAAGGAGAAGACATAAAAGTCACTAAAGGTTTCAGAGTCGTCTTTAGTCGTCATATTAATAACAATAACATTAATAATAATAATACTAATAGTACTAAATTTGCTTATATGCAAACGCTTAATTAAGGTAACAGTTTTTTGGTTTCTTGCTTATATCTCGAAAACAATTACTCCTATCAATTTTTATCTTTCTTTCAAAATTAAAGCTGTTAAAATTTCCTACAAAATAGTTATTTGCATTTCTTTTGTAAAACCAACCATAAGCGAGTTATAGAGTTGGATATATATAATCTTTAACAAAAATGTGCTTTAAAATAAAATGTATGAAAAACCGAAATTAAACTAAATTAATTGTGTCTAACACTTTAGTAGAGGAAAAAGGAGGAGATATAAAAGTCACTAAAGTCTTCAGAATCGTCTTTAGTCGTCATATTAAAAACAATAACATTGATAATAATAATACTAATAGTACTAAATTTGCTTATAAGCAAACGCTTAATTAAGGTAACAGTTTTTTGGTTTCTTGCTTATATCTCGAAAACAGTTACTCCTATCAATTTTTATCTTTTTACTAAAATTAAAGCTGATAAAATTTTCTACAAAATAGTTATTTGCATTTTTTTGTAGGACTAACCATAAGCGAGTTATAGAGTTGGATATAAATAATCTTTAACAAAAATTTGCTTTAAAATAAAATGTTTGAAAAACAGATATTAAACTAAATAAATTTGGTCTAACACATTAGTAGAGGAAAAAGGAGAAGACATAAAAGTCACCAAAGTCTTCAGAGTTGTTTTTAGTACTTTTAGTTTTTAGTAAGCTTAATTAAGGTAACAGTTTTTTGGTTTCTTGCTTATATCTCGAAAACAGTTACTCCTATCAATTTTTAACTTTTTACTAAAATAAAAGCTGATAAAATTTCCTACAAAATAGTAATTTGCATTTTTTATGTAGGACTAACCATAAGCGAGATATAAGTTTGAAAATAAATAATATTTAAAAAAAAAGTGCTTTAACAGAAAATGTCTTGTGATTTAAAATACACTTAATTTATTGGGTCCAATAATCTATTTAAAGAAAAAAGAGGTGACAGAAAGGTCACTGAAGCCTTTAGAGTCGTTTGTAAATGTTGCATTTTCGTCTTCGTCTCAAACATTGAAAACTGAATTACATTTAAGACTTTAGTGACTTTTATGTCTCCTCCTTTTTCCTCTACTAAAGTGTTAGACACAATTAATTTAGTTTAATTTTAGTTTTTCAAACATTTTATTTTAAAGCAAATTTTTGTTAAACACAGATCACACAGGATCTTTTGCATAGAAATGAGAAAACGCTCATATAACACAAAATAAGCTTTATTTTTGCTTAGAAAACTAAGCTTACTTTTATTACTACTATTATTATTATTTTAATATTATTATTATTATTACTATTATTATTATTATTATTAATACTATTATTGTTATTATTGTTATTATTATTATTAATATTATTATTATTAAAAACCGATTATAACTTTTGTATAGTAAATGTTTTTATACCAGTTTTAAAACGAGTTATTAATTTTAGACAATTTCTTGCCTAAAAACACAGACCACAGATGATCTCTTGAATAGAAATGAGAAAACGCTCATATAACACAAAATAAGCTTTATTTTTGCTTAGAAAACTAAGCTTACTTTTATTACTATTATTATTATTATTATTATTATTATTATTAATATTATTATTATTAAAAACCGATTATAACTTTTGTATAGTAAATGTTTTTATACCAGTTTTAAAATGAGTTATTAATTTTATTCAATTTCTTGCCTAAAAACACATCACAGATGATCTCTTGCATAGAAATGAGAAAACGCTCATATAACACACAAAATAAGCTTCATTTTTGCTTAGAAAACAAAGCTTACCTTTATTACTATTATTATTATTATTATTATTATTATTATTATTATTATTAATATTATTACTATTATTATTATTATTATTATTATTATTATTATTATTATTATTATTATTATTTTTAACTTTTGCATAGTAAATGTTTTTATACCAGTTTTAAAATGAGTTATTAATTTTAGACAATTTCTTGCCTAAAAACACATCACAGATGATTTCTTGCATAGAAATGAGAAAACGCTCATATAACACACAAAATAAGCTTCATTTTTGCTTAGAAAACTAAGCTTACTTTTATTACTATTATTATTTTTATTATTATTATTATTATTATTATTATTATTATTATTATTATTACTATTATTATTATTATTACTATTATTTTTATTATTATTATTATTATTATTGTTATTAGTATTATTATTATTAAAAACTTATATTAAACAGACAGAAAACGTCGTATTCTGACACAAAAAAACGAATTACGTTATAGACTTGACGAGAACGGCGTATCTCGGACTCTTATAGGACTCTTATAGGGTCAAAAAGTATCAGTTTGGATTAAAACAAATTATTTTTGTTGACTCTCAGTCTGAATTGTTCATCAGTTAAAACAAAAACGGCTTATTTTAGACGATCTTTTGCTTTAAACAAGAAAACTTACATCGAAAAGACTAAAAACGTATTAATCTGGCATAAAAGAGCAATTTATGTATCACTTTGGATAAAGGCAGCTAATCCTATTCGTTTCATTGCTTAAAATAGACAAAATTGTTAATAAATCTAACAAAAACGCTGTATTCTAGCACCAAATACTAATTACATTATAGTTTCGACGAGAATAGCTTATTTGGAATGATTCTATGCTTCCAAACGAGTAAATTTTGATTAAACAGATGCCAAACATCATGTTTTGTTCTATAAAGACATTTTATCTTGCAGTTTGTATTAAAACAAAATATTTTCGTTGATCCTTTGTTAGAAGCAACAAACCTAACATTTAAGAATCTGAAAACTTTGTATTCGGACACAAACCACCGAATTTTGTATCAGTTTAGACAAAAACGGTTGATTTTCGACAATATTTTGCTTTGAACAAGAAAACTTATATCAAACTGACTAAAAACGTATTATTTTAGCACAAAACAAAAGATTTGCTTTATAAACTTAACGAGAGCTGTTAATTTCAAACGGTTCTATGCTTTGAAACGAGTAAACTTTCACTGAACAGAGGAAAAACATTTTATTTCGCCTTTTAAAAACGATTCATGCCACAGTTTGGATAAAAACCAATTATTTTCGTTAATTCATTGTTACAAACAAGAAACCTTACATCAAAGTAACTGAAAACCCCTTATTCAGGCACAGAAATTCGAATTACGTTTCAGTCTGAACAAAAACTGCTTACTTTAGACGATCCTTTGTTTTGAATACAAAAACTTACATTAAAAAGATTAAAACGTCTTATTCTGGCTGAAAACTGCAAATTATGTATTACTTTGAATAAAAGCAGTTTATCCTGATTACTCCTTTGCTTAGAATAGAGCAAACTTGTATAAAACTTAATGAAAACTTTAAATTTCGTCTCAAAGAAATAAATTACGTTATAGTTTTGACCAGCACTGTTTATTTCAAACGATTTTATGATTCGAAACTAATGAACTTTTATGGGGCAGATGCAAAACCACATATTACCATATAAAGCGTTTTAAAGCAAATTATTACCTTTTGCAACAAGAAATTTCTCGTCAAAGAAACTGAAAACTTCGTATCCATGCACAAATATCGAATTACGTATAAGTTTAGGCAAATACAGCTTATTTTAAACGATTCCTTGCTATAAACAAAAAAAATTTTATCAAACATATTGAAAACGTCTTATTCTCGAAAATAAGAGCAAATTATGTATCAGCTTTAACAAAGGCGGATTACTCTGTTTGATTCTATGCTTAGAGTAGAGTAAACCACTATAAAACGTAATGAAAACTCTATATTCAAGCTCAAAAGAACAAATTACGTTATAGTTTTGACAAAAAAAAATTATTTCGGACGATTACATACTTCGAAGTAAGCAAACTTTAATTGAACAAGTGCAAAAGCTAATACTTTGCTTTAAAATAACGATTTATGTGGTAATATGGTATTTTGCATCTGTCCTATAAAAGTTTACTCGTTTCGCTCCATTGAATCATTCGCAATAAATTATTTTGACACAACAACGAAAATAATTTGTTTTTGTTTAAACTGTAACATGTCGTTTTTATAAAACGAACTAAGACGTTTGGCATCTGTTTAGTGAAAGTTTTCTCGTTTGGGGGCATAAAATCGTTTGAAATTAACAGTTCTGGTCAAAACTATAACGTAAATTATTTCTTTGAGACGAAATTTAAAGTTTTCATTAAGTTTTATACAAGTTTGCTCTATTCTAAGCAAAGGAGTAATCAGGATAAACTGCTTTTATCCAAAGTAATACATAATTTGCAGTTTTGAGCCAGAATAAGGCGTTTTTAATCTTTTTAATGTAAGTTTTTGTATTCAAAACAAAGGATCGTCTAAAGTAAGCAGTTTTTGTCCAGACTGAAACGTAATTCGAATTTCTGTGCCTGAATAAGGGGTTTTCAGTTACTTTGATGTAAGGTTTCTTGTTTGTAACAATGAATTAACGAAAATAATTGGTTTTTATCCTAACTGTGGCATGAATCGTTTTTAAAAGGCGAAATAAGATGTTTTTCCTCTGTTTAGTGAAAGTTTACTCGTTTCAAAGCATAGAACCGTTTGAAATTAACAGCTCTCGTTAAGACTATAACGCAAATCTTTTGTTTTGTGCTAAAATAAGACGTTTTTAGTCAGTTTGATATAAGTTTTCTTGTTCAAAGCAAAATATTGTCGAAAATCAACCGATTTTGTCTAAACTGATCCAAAATTCGGTGTTTTGTGTCCGAATACAAAGTTTTCAGATTCTTTAATGTTAGGTTTGCTGCTTCGAACAAAGAATCAACGAAAATATTTTGTTTTAATACAAACTGCAATATAAAATGTCTTTATAGGACAAAACATGATGTTTGGCATCTGTTTAATAAAAATTTACTCGTTTGGAAGCATAGAGTCATTCCAAATAAGCTATTCTCGTCGAAACTATAATGTAATTAGTATTTTGTGCTAGAATACAGCGTTTTTGTTAGATTTATTAACAATTTTGTCTATTTTGAGCAATGAAACGAATAGGATTAGCTGCCTTTATCCAAAGTGATACATAAATTGCTCTTTTATGCCAGATTAATACGTTTTTAGTCTGTTCGATATAAGTTTTCTTGTTCAAAGCAAAAGATCGTCTAAAATAAGCCGT
>NC_087397.1:17392500-17422500 GCF_031307605.1 Tribolium castaneum
TTTTAAGCAAAAATAAAGCTTATTTTGTTTTAGATGAGCGTTTTCTCATTTCTATGCAAAAGATCATGTGTGATCTTTGTTTTTAGGCAATCTAAGCCATTTTATAGTTTTTAATATTTAACAAAAATTTGCTTTAAAATAAAATGTTTAAAAAACTGAAATTAAACTAAATTAATTGTGTCTAACACTTTAGTAAAAGAAAAAGGAGGAGACATAAAAGTCACTAAAGCCTTAGAGTTGTCTTTAGTCGTCATATTATTAACAATAACATTTATAATAACAATACTAGTAGTACTAAATTTGCTTATATGCAAGCGCTTAATTAAGGTAACAGTTTTTTTGTTTTTTGCTTATATCTCGAAAACAGTTACTTCTATCAATTTTTAACTTTTCACCAAAATTAAAGGTGATAAAATTTCCTACAAAATAGTTATTTGCATTTTTCATGTAGAACTAACCATAAGCGAGATATAAGTTTGAAAATAATTAATTATTAAAAAAAATGTTTTTTAACAGAAAATGTCTTGTGATTTAAAATACACTTAATTTATTGGGTCCAATACTTAATTAGAAGAAAAAGGAGGTGACAGTAAATGCTGCATTTTCGTCTTCGTCTCAAACATTGAAAATTGAATTACATTTTTGTTCAGTAACAGTTACAGTTTTCTTATTAATTTTTTGCTTATATCTCGAAAACAGTTACTCCTATCAAATTATATCATTTTTCCAAAATTAAAGCTGATAAAATTTCCAACAAAATAGTTATTGACATTTTTCTTGTAGGACTAAGCATAAACGAGTTATAGAGTTGGATATAAATAATATTTAACAAAAATTTGCTTTAAAATAAAATGCTTGAAAAACCGGAATTAAACTAAATTAATTGTGTCTAACACTTTAGTAGAGGAAAAAGGAGAAGACATAAAAGTCACTAAATGTTTCAGAGTCGTCTTTAGTCGTCATATTAATAACAATAACATTAATAATAATAATACTAATAGTACTAAATTTGCTTATATGCAAACGCTTAATTATGGTAACAGTTTTTTGGTTTCTTGCTTATATCTCGAAAACAGTTACTCCTATCAATTTTTATCTCTTTTTCAAAATTAAAGCTGATAAAATTTCCTACAAAATAGTTATTTGCATTTTTTTGTAGGACCAACCATAAGCGAGTTATAGGGTTGGATATAAATAATCTTTAACAAAAATTTGCTTTAAAATAAAATGTTTGAAAAACCGATATTAAACCAAATTAATTGGGTCTAACACTTTAGTAGAGGAAAAAGGAGAAGACATAAAAGTCACCAAAGTCTTCAGAGTTGTTTCTAGTACTAAATTTGCTTATCTGCAAGCGCTTAATAAGGTAACAGTTTTTTGGTTTCTTGCTTATATCTCGAAAACCGTTACTCCTATTAATTTTTATCTTTTTACTAAAATTAAAGCTGATAAAATTTCCAACAAAATAGTAATTTGCATTTTTCATGTAGGACTAACCATAAGCGAGATGTAAGTTTGAAAATAATTAATATTTAAAAAAAAAGTGCTTTAACAGAAAATGTCTTGTGATTTAAAATACACTTAATTTAATGGGTCCAATACTTAATTAGAAGAAAAAGAGGTGACATAAAAGTCACTGAAGTCTTCAGAGTCGATTTTAAATGCTGCATTTTCGTCTTTGTCTCAAACATTGAAAACTGAATTACATTTTTGTTCAGTAACAGTTACAGTTTTCTTATTGGTTTTTTGCTTATATCTCGAAAACAGTTACTCCTATAAATTTTTATCTTTCCTTCAAAATTAAAGCTGATAAAATTTCCTACAAAATAGTTTTTAGCATTTTTTTTGTAGGACCAACCATAAGCGAGTTATAGAGTTGGATATAAATAATCTTTAACAAAAATTTGCTTTAAAATAAAATGTTTGAAAAACCGAAATTAAACTAAATTAATTGGGTCTAACACTTTAGTAGAGGAAAAAGGAGGAGACGTAAAAGTCACCAAAGTCTTCAGAGTCGTTTTTAATCGTCATATTAATAACAATAACATTAATAATAATAATACTAATAGTACTAAATTTGCTTATATGCAAGCGCTTAATTAAGGTAACAGTTTCTTGCTTATATTTCGAAAACAGTTACTCCTATCAATTTTTATTTTTTTACTAAAATTAAAGCTGATAAAATTTCCTACAAAATAGTAATTTGCATTTTTTATGTAGGACTAACCATAAGCGTGATGTAAGTTTGAAAATAATTAATATTTAAAAAAAAAGTGCTTTAACAGAAAATGTCTTGTGATTTAAAATACACTTAATTTAATGGGTCCAATACTTTATTAGAAGAAAAAGGAGGTGACATAAAAGTCACTGAAGTCTTCAGAGTCGATTTTAAATGCTGCATTTTCGTCTTTGTCTCAAACATTGAAAACTGAATTACATTTTTGTTCAGTAACAGTTACAGTTTTCTTATTGGTTTTTTGCTTATATCTCGAAAACAGTTACTCCTATCAATTTTTATCTTTTTTCAAAATTCAAGCTGATAAAATTTCCTACAAAATAGTTATTTGCATTTTTCTTGTAGGACCAACCATAAGCGAGTTATAGAGTTGGATATAAATAATCTTTAACAAAAATTTGCTTTAAAATAAAATGTTTGAAAAACCGAAATTAAACTAAATTAATTAGGACTAACACTTTTGTAGAGGAAAAAGGAGAAGACATAAAAGTCACCAAAGTCTTGAGAGTCGTTTTTAGTCGTCATATTAGTAACAATAACATTAATAATAATAATACTAATATTACTAAATTTGCTTATATGCAAGCGCTTAATTAAGGTAACAGTTTCTTGCTTATATTTCGAAAACAGTTACTCCTATCAATTTTTATTTTTTTACTAAAATTAAAGCTGATAAAATTTCCTACAAAATAGTTATTTGCATTTTTCTTGTAGGACCAAGTATAAGCGAGTTATAAAGATGGATATAAATAATATTTAACAAAAATTTACTTTAAAATAAAATGTTTGAAATACTGAAATTAAACTAAATTAATTGTGTCTAACACTTTAGTAGAGGAAAAATGAGAAAACATAAAAGTCACTAAAGATTTCAGAGTCGTCTTTAATCGTCAAACTAATAACAATAACCTTAATAATAATAATACTAATAGTACTAAATTTGCTTGTATGCAAACGCTTAATTAAGGTGACAGTTTTTTGGTTTCTTGCTTATATCTCGAAAACAGTTACTCCTATCAATTTTTATCTTTTTACTAAAATTAAAGCTGATAAAATTTCCTACAAAATGGTTTTTTGCATTTTTCAAGTAGGACTAACCATAAGCGGGATATAAGTTTGAAAATAATCAATATTTAAAAAAAAAGTGCTTTAACAAAAAATGTCTTGTGATTTAAAACACACTTAATTTATTGGGTCCAATACTTTATTAGAAGAAAAAGGAGGTGACATAAAAGTCGCTGAAGTCTTCAGAGTCGTTTTTAAATGCTGCATTTTTGCCTTCGTCTCAAACATTGAAAACTGAATTACATTTTTGTTCAGTAACTGTAACAGTTTTCACTTTGGTTTTTTGCTTATATCTCGAAAACAATTACTTCTATCAATTTTTATCTTTCTTTCAAAATTAAAGCTGATAAAATTTCCTACAAAATAGTTATTTGCATTTCTTTTGTAAGACCAACCATAAGCGAGTTATAGAGATAGATATAAATAATCTTTAACAAAAATTAGCTTTAAAATAAAACGTTTAAAAAACCGAAATTAAACTAAATTAATTGAGTCTAACACTTTAGTATAGGAAAAAGGAGAAGACATAAAAGTCACCAAAGTCTTCAGAGTCGTTTTTAGTCGTCATATTAATAACAATAACATTAATAATAATAATACTAATAGTACTAAATTTGCTTATATGCAAGCGCTTAATTAAGGTAACAGTTTTTTCGTTTCTTGCTTATATCTCGAAAACAGTTTCTCCTATCAATTTTTATTTTTTTACCAAAATTAAAGCTAATAAAATTTCCTACAAAATAGTTATTTGCATTTTTCATGTAGGACTAGCCATAAGCGAGATATAAGTTTGAAAATAATTAATATTTAAAAAAAAAGTGCTTTAACAGTAAATGTCTTGTGATTTAAAATACACTTAATTTATTGGGTCCAATACTTTATTAGAAGAGAAAGGAGGTGACATAAAAGTCACTGAAGTCTTCAGAGTCGTTTTTAAATGCTGCATTTTTGTCATCGTCTCAAACATTGAAAACTGAATTACATTTTTGTTCAGTAACAGTTACAGTTTTCTTATTGGTTTTTTGCTTATATTTCGAAAACAGTTACTCCTATCAATTTTTATCTTTTTTTTAAAATTCAAGCTGATAAAATTTCCTACAAAATAGTTATTTGCATTTTTCATGTAGGACTAGCCATAAGCGAGATATAAGTTTGAAAATAATTAATATTTAAAACAAAAGTGCTTTAACAGAAAATGCCTTGTGATTTAAAATACACTTAATTTATTGGGTCCAATACTTTATTAGAAGAAAAAGGAGGTGACATAAAAGTCACTGAAGTCTTCAGAGTCGTTTTTAAATGCTGCATTTTTGTCATCGTCTCAAACATTGAAAACTGAATTACATTTTTGTTTAGTAACAGTTACAGTTTTCTTCTTGGTTTTTTGCTTATATCTCGAAAACAGTTGCACCTATCAAATTTTAACTTTCTTTCAAAATTAAAGCTGATAAAATTTCCTACAAAATAGTTATTTGCATTTTTTGTAGGACCAACCATAAGCGAGTTATAGAGTTGGATATAAATAATCTTTAACAAAAATTTTCTTAAAATAAAATGTTTGAAAAACCGATATTAAACTAAATTAATTGGGTCTAACACTTTAGTAGAGGAAAAAGGAGAAGACATAAAAGTCACCAAAGTCTTCAGAGTCGTTTTTAAATGCTGCATTTTCGTTTTCGTCTCAAACATTGGAAACTGAATTACATTTTTGTTCAGTAACAGTTACAGTTTTCTTATTGGTTTTTTGCTTATATCTCGAAAACAGTTACTCCTATCAATTTTTATCTTTCTTTCAAAATTCAAGCTGATAAAATTTCCTACAAAATAGTTATTTGCATTTTTCATGTAGGACTAACCATAAGCGAGATATAACTTTAAAAAATATTAATATTAAAAAAAAAGTGCTTTAACAGAAAATGTCTTGTGATTTAAAATACACTTAATTTATTGGGTCCAATACTTTATTAGAAGAAAAAAGAGGTGACATAAAAGTCGCTGAAGTCTTCAGAGTCGTTTTTAAATGCTGCATTTTCGTCTTCGTCTCAAACATTGAAAACTGAATTACATTTTTGTTTAGTAACTGTAACAGTTTTCACTTTGGTTTTTTGCTTATATCTCGAAAACAATTACTCCTATCAATTTTTATTTTTTTTTCAAAATTAAAGCTGATAAAATTTCCTACAAATTAGTTATTTGCATTTTTCTTGTAGGACCAACCATAAGCGAGTTATAGAGTTGGATATAAATAATCTTTAACAAAAATGTGCTTTAAAATAAAATGTTTGAAAAACTGAAATTAAACTAAATTAATTGAGTCTAACACTTTAGTAGAGGAAAAAGAGAAGACATAAAAGTCACCAAAGTCTTCAGAGTTGTTTTTAGTACTAAATTTGCTTATATGCAAGCGTTTAATTTAGGTAACAGTTTTTTTGTTTTTTGCTTATATCTCGAAAACAGTTACTCCTATCAATTTTTACCATTTCACCAAAATTAAAGGTGATAAAATTTCCTACAAAATAGTTATTTGCATTTTTCATGTAGAACTAACCATAAGCGAGATATAAGTTTGAAAATAATTTATAATTAAAAATGAGTTTTAACAGAAAATGTCTTGTGATTTAAAATACACTTAATTTATTGGGTCCAATACTTCATTAGAAAAAAAGGAGGTGACATAAAAGTCACTGAAGTCTTCAGAGTCGTTTTTAAATGCTGCATTTTCGTCTTTGTCTCAAACATTGAAAACTGAATTACATTTTTGTTCAGTAACAGTTACAGTTTTCTTATTGGTTTTTTGCTTATATCTCGAAAACAGTTACTCCTATCAAATATTATCTTTCTTCCAAAATTAAAGCTGATAAAATTTCCTACAAAATAGTTATTTGCATTTTTTTGTAAGACCAACCATAAGCGAGTTATAGAGTTGGATATAAATAATCTTTAACAAAAATTTGCTTTAAAATAAAATGTTTGAAAAACCGAAATTAAACTAAATTAATTGGGTCTAACACTTTAGTTGAGGAAAAAGGAGTAGACGTAAAAGTCCCCAAAGTCTTCAGAGTCGTTTTTAATCGTCATATTAATAACAATAACATTAATAATAATAATACTAATAGTACTAAATTTGCTTATATGCAAACGCTTAATTAAGGTAACAGTTTTTTGGTTTCTTGCTAATATCTCGAAAACAGTTACTCCTATCAATTTTAATCTTTTTACTAAAATTAAAGCTGATAAAATTTCCTACAAAATAGTTATTTGCATTTTTCATGTAGGACTAACCATAAACGAGATATAAGTTTGAAAATAATTAATATTTAAAAAAGAAGTGCTTTAACAGAAAATGTCTTGTGATTTAAAATACACTTAATTTATTGGGTCCAATACTTTACTAGAAGAAAAAGGAGGTGACATAAAAGTCACTGAAGTCTTCAGAGTCGTTTTTAAATGCTGCATTTTCGTCTTCGTCTCAAACATTGAAAACTGGATTACATTTCTGTTCAGTAACAGTCACAGTTTTCTTATTGGTTTTTTGCTTATATCTCGAAAACAGTTACTCTTATCAAATTTTATCTTTCTTCCAAAATTAAAGCTGATAAAATTTCCAACAAAATAGTTATTTACATTTTTCTTGTAGAACCAAGCATAAACGAGTTATAGAGTTGGATATAAATAATATTTAACAAAAATTTGCTTTAAAATAAAATGCTTGAAAAACCGGAATTAAACTAAATTAATTGTGTCTAACACTTTAGTAGAGGAAAAAGGAGAAGACATAAAAGTCACTAAATGTTTCAGAGTCGTCTTTAGTCGTCATATTAATATCAATAACATTAATAATAATAATACTAATAGTACTAAATTTGCTTATATGCAAACGTTTAATTAAGGTAACAGTTTTTTGGTTTCTTGCTTATATCTCGAAAACAGTTACTCCTATCAATTTTTATCTTTTTTTCAAAATTAAAGCTGATAAAATTTCCTACAAACTAGTTGTTTGCATTTTTTTGTAGGACCAACCATAAGCGAGTTATAGAGTTGGATATAAATAATCATTAACAAAAATTTGCTTTAAAATAAAATGTTTGAAAAACCGATATTAAACTAAATTTATTGGGTCTAACACTTTAGTAGAGGAAAAAGGAGAAGACATAAAAGTCACCAAAGTGTTCAGAGTTGTTTTTAGTACTAAATTTGCTTATATGCAAGCGCTTAATTAAGGTAACAGTTTTTTGGTTTCTTGCTTATATCTCGAAAACAGTTACTCCTATCAATTTTTATCTTTTTACTAAAATTAAAGCTGATAAAATTTCCTACAAAATAGTAATTTGCATTTTTTATGTAGGACTAACCATAAGCGAAAAATAAGTTTGATAATAATTAATATTTAAAAAAAAAGTGCTTTAACAGAAAATGTCTTGTGATTTAAAATACACTTAATTTAATGGGTCCAATACTTTATTAGAAGAAAAAGGAGGTGACATAAAAGTCACTGAAGTCTTCAGAGTCGATTTTAAATGCTGCATTTTCGTCTTCGTCTCAAAAATTGAAAACTGCATTACATTTTTGTTCAGTAACAGTTACAGTTTTCTTATTGGTTTTTTGCTTATATCTCGAAAACAGTTACTCCTATCAATTTTTATCTTTCTTTCAGGATTAAAGCTGATAAAATTTTCTACAAAATAGTTACTTGCATTTTTCTTGTAGGACCAACCATAAGCGAGTTATAGAGTTGGATATAAATAATCTTTAACAAAAATTTGCTTTAAAATAAAATGTTTGAAAAACCGAAATTAAACTAAATTAATTAAGACTAACACTTTAGTGGAAGAAAAAGGGGAAGACATAAAAGTCACCAAAGCTTTGAGAGTCGTTTTTAGTCGTCATATTAATAACAATAACATTAATAATAATAATACTAATAGTACTAAATTTGCTTATATGCAAGCGCTTAATTAAGGTAACAGTTTCTTGCTTATATCTCGAAAACAGTTACTCCTATCAATTTTTATCTTTTAACTAAAATTAAAGCTGATAAAATTTCCTACAAAATAGTTATTTGCATTTTTCATGTAGGACCAACCATAAGCGAGTTATAGAGTTGGATATAAATAATCTTTAACAAAAATTAGCTTTAAAATAAAATGTTTGAAAAACCGATATTAAACTAAATTTATTGGGTCTAACACTTTAGTAGAGGAAAAAGGAGAAGACATAAAAGTCACCAATGTCTTCAGAGTTGTTTTTAGTACTAAATTTGCTTATATGCAAGCGCTTAATTAAGGTAACAGTTTTTTGGTTTCTTGCTTATATCGCGAAAACAGTTACTCCTATCAATTTTTATCTTTCTTTCAGGATTAAAGCTGATAAAATTTTCTACAAAATAGTTACTTGCATTTTTCTTGTAGGACCAACCATAAGCGAGTTATAGAGTTGGATATAAATAATCTTTAACAAAAATTAGCTTTAAAATAAAATGTTTGAAAAACCGAAATTAAACTAAATTAATTGAGTCTAACACTTTAGTATAGGAAAAAGGAGAAGACATAAAAGTCACCAAAGTTTTCAGAGTCGTTTTTAGTCGTCATATTAATAACAATAACATTAATAATAATAATACTAATAGTACTAAATTTGCTTATATGCAAGCGCTTAATTAAGGTAACAGTATTTTGGTTTCTGGTAACAATATAAAATTTCCTACAAAATAGTTATTTGCATTTCTTTTGTAAGACCAACTATATGCGAGTTATAGAGTTGGATATAAATAATCTTTAACAAAAATTTGCTTTAAAATAAAATCCTTGAAAAACTGAAATTAAACTAAATTAATTGTGTCTAACACTCTAGTAGAGGAAAAAGGAGAAGACATAAAAGTCACTAAATGTTTCAGAGTCGTCTTTAGTCGTCATATTAATAACAGTAACATTAATAATAATACTACTAATAGTACTAAATTTGCATATATGCAAACGCTTAATTAAGGTAACAGTTTTTTGGTTTCTTGCTTATATCTCGAAAACAGTTACTCCTATCAATTTTTAACTTTTTTTCAAAATTAAAGCTGACAAAATTTCCTACAAAATAGTTATTTGCATTTTTTTGTAGGACCAACCGTAAGCGAGTTATAGAGTTGGATATAAATAATCTTTAACAAAAATTTGCTTTAAAATAAAATGTTTGAAAAACCGATATTAAACTAAATTAATTGGGTCTAACACTTTAGTAGAGGAAAAAGGAGAAGACATAAAAGTCACCAAAGTCTTTAGAGTTGTTTTTAGTACTAAATTTGCTTATATGCAAGCGCTTAATTAAGGTAACAGTTTTTTGGTTTCTTGCTTATATCTCGAAAACAGTTACTCCTATCAATTTTTATCTTTTTACTAAAATTTTTACTAAAATTAAAGTGACAGTAAATGCTGCATTTTCGTCTTCGTCTCAAACATTGAAAACTGTATTACATTTAAGACTTTAGTGACTTTTATGTCTCCTCCTTTTTCCTCTACTAAAGTGTTAGACACAATTAATTTTGTTTAATTTTAGTTTTTCAAACATTTTATTTTAAAGCAAACTTTTGTTAAATATTAAAAACTATAAAATGGCTTAGATTGCCTAAAAACACAGATCACACATGATCTTTTGCATAGAAATGAGAAAACGCTCATGTAACACAAAATAAGCTCTATTTTTTCTTATTAAAAGTATTATTATTATTATTACTTTTGTTTCTATTACTATTATTATTATTATTATTATTATTGTTAATAATATTATTATTATTATTTATATTATTATTAACTTTTGTATAGTAAATGTTTTTATACCAGTTTTAAAATGAGTTATTAATTTTAGACAATTTCTTGCCTAAAAACACAGATCACAGATGATTTCATGCATTGAAATGAGAAAACACTCATATAACACACAAAATAAGCTTCATTTTTGCTTAGAAAACTAAGCTTACTTTTATTACTATTATTATTATTGTTATTATTATTATTATTATTATTATTATTGTTGTTATTATTATTATTATTATTATTATTATTATTATTATTATTATTATAATTGGTATTATTAAAAACCGATTATAACTTTTGTATAGTATTGTTTTTATACCAGTTTTAAAATATGAGTGATTAATTCTAGCCAATTTCTTGCCTAAAAACTATAAAATGGCTTAGATTGCCTAAAAACACAGATCACACATTATCTTTTGCATAGAAATGAGAAAACGCTCATATAACACAAAATAAGCTTCATTTTTGCTTAGAAAACTAAGCTTACTTTTATTACTACTATTATTATTATTTTTATTATTTTTACTATTATTTTTATTAATATTATTGCTATTATTATTATTATTATTATTATTATTATTATTATTATTATTATTATTATTATTATTATTATTATTATTATTATTAATATTATTATTATTAAAAACCGATTTTAACTTTTGTATAGTAAATGTTTTTATACCAGTTGTAAAATGAGTTCTTAATTTTAGACAATTTCTTGCCTAAAAACACAGATCACAGATGATCTGCATAGAAATGAGAAAACGGTCAGATAACACAAAATAAGCTTCATTTTTGCTTAGAAAACTAAGCTTACTTTTATTACTATTATTATTATTTTTATTATTATTATTATTATTATTATTATTATTGTTATTATTATTGTTAATATTATTATTAATATTATTATTATTATTAAAAACCGATTATAACTTTTGTATAGTCAATGTTTTTTTTATACCAGTTTTAAAATGAGTTATTTATTTTAGACAATTTCTTGCCTAAAATCTATAAAATTGCTTAGATTGCCTAAAAACACAGATCACACATGATCTTTTGCATAAAAATGAGAAAACGCTCATGTAACACACAAAATAAGCTTCATTTTTCCTTATTAAAAGTATTATTATTATTATTACTATTATTATTATTATTATTATTATTATTATTATTATTATTATTATTATTAACTTTTGTATAGTAAATGTGTTTATACCAGTTTTAAAATGAGTTATTAATTTTAGACAATTTCTTGCCTAAAAACACAGATCACAGATGATTTCTTGCATAGAAATGAGAAAACGCTCATATAACACACAAAATAAGCTTCATTTTTGCTTAGAAAACTAAGCTTACTTTTATTACTATTATTAATTTTATTATTGTTATTATTATTATTATTATTGTTATTATTATTATTATTATTATTGTTATTATTATTATTATTATTATTAAAAAATTATATTAAACAGACAGAATACGTCGTATTCTGACACAAAAAAACGAATTACCTTATAGACTTGACGAGAACGGCGTATCTCGGACTCTTATAGGACTCTTATAGGGTCAAAAAGTATCAGTTTGGATTAAAACAAATTATTTTTGTTGACTCTCAGTCTAAATTGTTCATCAGTTCAAACAAAAACGGCTTATTTTAGACGATCTTTTGCTTTGAACAAGAAAACTTACATCGAACAGACTAAAAACGTATTAATCTGGCATAAAAGAGCAATTTATGTATCACTTTGGATAAAGGCAGCTAATCCTATTCGTTTCATTGCTTAAAATAGACAAAATTGTTAATAAATCTAACAAAAACGCTGTATTCTAGCACAAAATACTAATTACATTATAGTTTCGACGAGAATAGCTTATTTGGAATGATTCTATGCTTCCAAACGAGTAAATTTTTATTAAACAGATGCCAAACATCATGTTTTGTCCTATAAAGACATTTTATATTGCAGTTTGTATTAAAACAAAATATTTTCGTTGATTCTTTGTTATAAGCAGCAAACCTAGCATTAAAGAATCTGAAAACTTTGTATTCGGACACAAACCACCGAATTTTGTATCAGTTTAGACAAAAACGATTGATTTTCGACAATATTTTGCTTTGAACAAGAAAACTTATATCAAACTGACTAAAAACGTCTTATTTTAGCACAAAACAAAAGATCTGCGTTACAGCCTTAACGAGAGCTGTTAATTTCAAACGGTTCTATGCTTTGAAACGAGTAAACTTTCTCTGAACAGAGGAAAAACATCTTATTTCGTCTTTTAAAAACGATTCATGCCACAGTTAGGATAAAAACCAATTATTTTCGTTAATTCATTGTTACAAACAAGAAACCTTACATCAAAGTAACTGAAAACCCCTTATTCAGGCACAGAAATTCGAATTACGTTTCAGTCTGGACAAAAACTGCTTGCTTTAGACGATCCTTTGTTTTGAATACAAAAACTTACATTAAAAAGATTAATTCTTAATTCAGTCTTATTCTGGCTGAAAACTGCAAATTATATATTACTCTAGATAAAAGCAATTTATCCTGATTACTCCTTTACTTAGAATATAGTAAACTTGTATAAAACTTAATGAAAACTTTAAATTTCGTCTCAAAGAAATAATTTACGTTATAGTTTTGACCAGCACTGTTTATTTCAAACGATTTTATGATTCCAAACTAATGAACTTTTATGGGGCAGATGCAAAACCACATATTACCATATAAAGCGTTGTTTTAAAGCAAGTTATTACCTTTTGCAACAAGAAATTTCACGTCAAAGAAACTGAAAACTTCGTACCCATGCACAAATATCGAATTACGTTTCAGTTTAGGCAAATACAGCTTATTTTAAACGATTCCTTGCTATAAACAAAAAAAATTTTATCAAACATATTGAAAACGTCTTATTCTCGAAAATAAGAGCAAATTATGTATCAGTTTTAACAAAAGCGGATTACACTGTTTGATTCTATGCTTAGAGTAAAGTAAACTACTATAAAACGTAATGAAAACTCTATATTCAAGCTCAAAAAACAAATTACGTTATAGTTTTGACAAAAAAAAATTATTTCGGACGATTACATACTCCGAAGTAAGCAAACTTTAATTGAACAAGTGCAAAAGCTAATACTTTGCTTTAAAATAACGATTTATGTGGTAATATGGTATTTTGCATCTGTCCTATAAAAGTTTACTCGTTTCTGTGCCTGAATAAGGGGATTTCAGTTACTTTGATGTAAGGTTTCTTGTTTGTAACAATGAATTAACGAAAATAATTGGTTTTTATCCTAACTGTGGCATGAATCGTTTTTAAAAGGCAAAATAAGATGTTTTTTCTCTGTTCAGTGAAAGTTTACTCGTTTCAAAGCATAGAACTGTTTGAAATTAACAGCTCTCGTTAAGACTATAACGCAAATCTTTTGTTTTGTGCTAAAATAAGACGTTTTTAGTCAGTTTGATATAAGTTTTCTTGTTCAAAGAAAATATTGTCGAAAATCAACCGTTTTTGTCTAAACTGATGCAAAATTCGGTGGTTTGTGTCCGAATACAAAGTTTTCAGATTCTTTAATGTTAGGTTTGCTGCATCTAACAAAGAATTAACGAAAATATTTTGTTTCAATACAAACTGCAATATAAAATGTCTTTATAGGACAAAACATGATGTTTGGCATCTGTTTAATAAAAATTTACTCGTTTGAAAGCATAGAATCATTCCAAATAAGCTATTCTCGTCGAAACTATAATGTAATTAGTATTTTGTGCTAGAATACAGCGTTTTTGTTAGATTTATTAACAATTTTGTCTATTTTAAGCAATGAAACGAATAGGATTAGCTGCCTTTATTCAAAGTGATACATAAATTGCTCTTTTATGCCAGATTAATACGTTTTTAGTCTGTTCGATGTAAGTTTTCTTGTTCAAAGCAAAAGATCGTCTAAAATAAGCCGTTTTTGTTTGAACTGATGAACAATTCAGACTGAGAGACAACAAAAATAATTTGTTTTAATCCAAACAGATACATTTTGACCCTATAAGAGTCCTATAAGGGTCCAAGAAACGCCGCTCTCGTCAAGTCTATAACGTAATTCGTTTTTTTGTGTCAGAATACGACGTTTTCTGTCTGTTTAATATAATTTTTTAATAATAATAATAATAATAATAATAATAATAATAATAATAATAATAATAATAATAATAATAATAATAATAATAATAAAAGTAATAATAGTAATAAAAGTAAGCTTAGTTTTCTAAGCAAAAATGAAGCTTATTTTGTGTGTTATATGAGCGTTTTCTAATTTCTATGCAAGAAATCATCGGTGATCTGTTTTTAGGCAAGAAATTGTCTAAAATTAATAACTAATTTTAAAACTGGTATAAAAACATTTACTATACAAAAGTTATAATCGGTTTTTAATAATAATAATATTAATAATAATAAAAATAATAATAATAATAGTAATAATAATAATAAAAATAATAGTAATAATAATAATAATAATAAAAATAATAATAATAGTAATAATAAAAGTAAGCTTAGTTTTCTAAGCAAAAATGAAGCTTATTTTGTGTTATATGAGCGTTTTCTCATTTCTATGCAAGAGATCATCTGTGATCTGTGTTTTTAGGCAAGAAATTGTCTAAAATTAATAACTCATTTTAAAACTGGTATAAAAACATTTACTATACAAAAGTTAATAATAATAATAATAATAATAATAATAATAATAATAATAATAATAATAATTTTAATAATAATAATAATAATAATAATAATAATAATAATAATAATAATAATAATAATAATAATAATAATAATAATACTTTTAATAAGGAAAAATGAAGCTTATTTTGTGTTACATGAGCGTTTTCTCATTTCTATGCAAAAGATCATGTGTGATCTGTGTTTTTAGGCAATCTAAGCCATTTTATAGTTTTTAATACATAACAAAAATTTGCTTTAAAATAAAATGTTTGAAAAACTGAAATTGAACTAAATTAATTGTGTCTAACACTTTAGTAGAGGAAAAAGGAGGAGACATAAAAGTCACTAAAGTCTTAGAGTTGTCTTTAGTCGTCATATTAATAACAATAACATTGATAATAACAATACTAGTAGTACTAAATTTGCTTATATGCAAGCGCTTAATTAAGGTAACAGTTTTTTTGTTTTTTGCTTATATCTCGAAAACAGTTACTCCTATCAATTTTTGCCATTTCACCAAAATTAAAGGAGATAAAATTTCCTACAAAATAGTTATTTGCATTTTTCATGTAGAACTAACCATAAGCGAGATATAAGTTTGAAAATAATTAATAATTAAAAATGAGTTTTAACAGAAAATGTCTTGTGACTTAAAATACACTTAATTTATTGGGTCCAATACTTAATTAGAAGAAAAAGGAGGTGACAGTAAATGCTGCATTTTCGTCTTCGTCTCAAACATTGAAAACTGAATTACATTTTTGTTCAGTAACTGTCGTCGAAGACGAAAATGCAGCATTTACAAACGATTCTAAAAACTTCAGTGACTTTTATGTCTTCTCCTTTTTCCACTACTAAAGTGTTAGACACTATTAATTTAGTTTAATTTCAGTTTTTTAAACATTTTATTTTAAAGCAAATTTTTGTTAAATATTATTTATATCCAACTCTATAACTCGCTTATGGTTGGTCCTACAAGAAAAATGCAAATAACTATTTTGTAGGAAATTTTATCAGCTTTAATTTTGAATGAAAGATAAAAATTGATAGAAGTAACTGTTTTCGAGATATAAGCAAAAAACCAAAGTGAAAACTGTAAGTTACTGAACAAAAATGTGATTTAGTTTTCAATGTTTGAGACGAAGACGAAAATGCAGCATTTACTGTCACCTCCTTTTTCTTCTAATTAAGTATTGGATCCAATAAATTAAGTGTATTTTAAATCACAAAACATTTTTTGTTAAAGCACATTTTTTTTTAATTATTAATTATTTTCAAACTTATATCTCGCTTATGGTTAGTTCTACATGAAAAATGCAAATAACTATTTTTTAGGAAATTTTATCAGCTTTAATTTTGGTGAAAAGGTAAAAATTGATAGGAGTAACTGTTTTCGAGATATAGGCAAAAAACAAAAAAACTGTTACCTTAATTAAGCGCTTGCATATAAACAAATTTAGTACTACTAGTATTGTTATTATTAATGTTATTGTTATTAATGTGACAACTAAAGACAACTCTAAAACTTTATTGACTTTTATGTCTCCTCCTTTTTCCTCTACTAAAGTGTTAGACACAATTAATTTAGTTTAATTTCAGTTTTTCAAACATTTTATTTTAAAGCAAATTGTTGTTAAATATTTATATCTAACTCTATAACTCGCTTACGGTTGGTCCCACAAAAGAAATCCTTTTAACTATTTTGTAGGAAATTTTATCAGCTTTAATTTTGAAAGAAAGATAAAAATTGATAGGAGTAATTGTTTTCGAGATATAAGCAAAAAACCAATAAGAAAACTGTAACTGTTACTGAACAAAAATGTAATTCAGTTTTCAATGTTTGAGACGTAGACGAAAATGCAGCATTTAAAAACGACTCTGAAGATTTGAGTGACTTTTAAGTCACCTCCTTTTTCTTCTAATAAAGTATTGGACCCAATAAATTAAGTGTATTTTAAATCACAAGACATTTTTTGTTAAAGCACTTTTTTTTAAATATTGATTATTTTCAAACTTATATCTCGCTTATGGTTAGTCCTACATGAAAATTGCAAAAAACTATTTTGTAGAAAATTTTATCAGCTTTAATTTTAGTAAAATGATAAAAATTGATAGGAGTAACTGTTTTCGAGATATAAGCAAGAAACCAAAAAACTGTCACCTTAATTAAGCGTTTGCATACAAGCAAATTTAGTACTATTAGTATTATTATTATTAATGTTATTGTTATTAGTATGACAATTAAAGACGACTCTGAAACCTTTAGTGACTTTTATGTCTCCTCCTTTTTCCTCTACTAAAGTGTTAGACACAATTAATTTAGTTTAATTTCAGTATTTCAAACATTTTATTTTAAAGCAAATTTTTGTTAAATATTATTTAAATCCATCTTTATAACTCGCTTATACTTGGTCCTACAAGAAAAATGCAAATAACTATTTTGTAGGAAATTTTATCAGCTTTAATTTTAGTAAAAAGATAAAAATTGATAGGAGTAACTGTTTTCGAGATATAAGCAAGAAACCAAAAAACTGTTACCTTAATAAAACGCTTGCATATAAGCAAATTTAGTACTATTAGTATTATTATTATTAATGTTATTGTTATTAATATGACGACCAAAAACGACTCTGAAGACTTTGGTGACTTTTATGTTTTCTCCTTTTTCCTATACTAAAGTGTTAGACTCAATTAATTTAGTTTAATTTAGGTTTTTTAAACATTTTATTTTAAAGCAAATTTTTGTTAAAGATTATTTATATCCAACTCTATAACTCGCTTATGGTTGGTCTTACAAAAGAAATGCACATAACTATTTTGTAGGAAATTTTATCAGCTTTAATTTTGAAAAAAAGATAAAAATTGATAGGAGTAATTGTTTTCGAGATATAAGCAAAAAACCAAAGTGAAAACTGTTACAGTTATTAAACAAAAATGTAATTCAGTTTTCAATGTTTGAGACGAAGACCAAAATGCATCATTTAAAAACGACTCTGAAGACTTTAGTGACTTTTATGTCACCTCCTTTTTCTTCTAATAAAGTATTGGACCTAATAAATTAAGTGTATTTTAAATCACAAGACATTTTCTGTTAAAGCACTTTTTTTTTAAATATTAATTATTTTCAAACTTATATCTCGCTTATGGTTAGTCCTACATAAAAAATGCAAATAACTATTTTGTAGGAAATTTTATCAGCTTTAATTTTGGTAAAAAGATAAAAATTGATAGAAGTAACTGTTTTCGAAATATAAGCAAGAAACTGTTACCTTAATTAAGCGCTTGCATATAAGCAAATTTTGTAATATTAGTATTATTATTATTAATGTTATTGTTATTAATATGACGACTAAAAACGACTCTCAAGACTTTGGTGACTTTAATGTCTTCTCCTTTTTTCTCTACTAAAGTGTTAGTCTTAATTAATTTAGTTTAGTTTCGGTTTTTCAAACATTTTATTTTAAAGCAAATTTTTGTTAAAGATTATTTATATCCAACTCTATAACGCGCTTATGGTTGGTCCTACAAGAAAAATGCAAATAACTATTTTGTAGGAAATTTTATCAGCTTGAATTTTGGAAAAAAGTTAAAAATTGATAGGAGTAACTGTTTTCGAGATATAAGCATGAAACTGTTACCTTAATTAAGCGCTTGCATATAAACAAATTTAGTACTATTAGTATTATTATTATTAATGTTATTGTTATTAATATGACGACTAAAAACGACTCTCAAGACTTTGGTGACTTTTATGTCACCTCCTTTTTCTTCTACTAAAGTGTTAGTCTTAATTAATTTAGTTTAATTTCTGTTATTCAAACATTTTATTTTAAAGCAAATTTTTGTTAAAGATTATTTATATCCAACTCTACAACTCGCTTATAGTTGGTCCTACAAGAAAAATGCAAATAACTATTTTGTAGGAAATTTTATCAGCTTGAATATTGAAAAAAAAGATAAAAATTGATAGGAGTAACTGTTTTCGAGATATAAGCAAAAAACCAAATTGAAAACTGTAACAGTTACTGAACAAAAATGTAATTCAGTTTACAATGTTTGAGACGTAGACGAAAATGCAGCATTTAAAAACGACTCTGAAGACTTCAGTGACTTTTAAGTCACTTCCTTTTTCTTCTAATAAAGTATTGGACCCAATAAATTAAGTGTATTTTAAATCACAAGACATTTTTTGTTAAAGCACTTTTTTTTTAAATATTGATTATTTTCAAACTTATATCTCGCTTATGGTTAGTCCTACATGAAAAATGCAAAAAACTATTTTGTAGGAAATTTTATCAGCTTTAATTTTAGTAAAAAGATAAAAATTGATAGGAGTAACTGTTTTCGAGATATAAGCAAGAAACCAAAAAACTGTCACCTTAATTAAGCGTTTGCATTTAAGCAAATTTAGTACTATTAGTATTATTATTATTAATGTTATTGTTATTAGTATGACGATTAAAAACGACTCTGAAACCTTTAGTGACTTTTATGTCTCCTCCTTTTTCCTCTACTAAAGTGTTAGACACAATTAATTTAGTTTAATTTCAGTATTTCAAACATTTTATTTTAAAGCAAATTTTTGTTAAATATTATTTATATCCATCTTTATAACTCGCTTATACTTGGTCCTACAAGAAAAATGCAAATAACTATTTTGTAGGAAATTTTATCAGCTTTAATTTTAGTAAAAAGATAAAAATTGATAGGAGTAACTGTTTTCGAGATATAAGCAAGAAACCAAAAAACTGTTACCTTAATAAAACGCTTGCATATAAGCAAATTTAGTACTATTAGTATTATTATTATTAATGTTATTGTTATTAATATGACGACCAAAAACGACTCTGAAGACTTTGGTGACTTTTATGTTTTCTCCTTTTTCCTATACTAAAGTGTTAGATTCAATTAATTTAGTTTAATTTAGGTTTTTTAAACATTTTATTTTAAAGCAAATTTTTGTTAAAGATTATTTATATCCAACTCTATAACTCGCTTATGGTTGGTCTTACAAAAGAAATGCACATAACTATTTTGTAGGAAATTTTATCAGCTTTAATTTTGAAAGAAAGATAAAAATTGATAGGAGTAATTGTTTTCGAGATATAAGCAAAAAACCAAAGTGAAAACTGTTACAGTTACTAAACAAAAATGTAATTCAGTTTTCAATGTTTGAGACGAAGACAAAAATGCATCATTTAAAAACGACTCTGAATACTTCAGTGACTTTTATGTCACCTCCTTATTCTTCTAATAAAGTATTGGACCCAATAAATTAAGTGTATTTTAAATCACAAGACATTTTCTGTTAAAGCACTTTTTTTTTAAATATTAATTATTTTCAAACTTATATCTCGCTTATGGTTAGTCCTACATAAAAAATGCAAATAACTATTTTGTAGGAAATTTTATCAGCTTTAATTTTAGTAAAAAGATAAAAATTGCTAGGAGTAACTGTTTTCGAAATATAAGCAAGAAACTGTTACCTCAATTAAGCGCTTGCATATAAGCAAATTTAGTAATATTAGTATTATTATTATTAATGTTATTGTTATTAATATGAGGACTAAAAACGACTCTCAAGACTTTGGTGACTTTTATGTCTTCTCCTTTTTCCTCTACTAAAGTGTTAGTCTTAATTAATTTAGTTTAGTTTCGTTTTTTCAAACATTTTATTTTAAAGCAAATTTTTGTTAAAGATTATTTATATCCAACTCTATAACGCGCTTATGGTTGGTCCTACAAGAAAAATGCAAATAACTATTTTGTAGGTAATTTTATCAGCTTGAATATTAAAAAAAAAGATAAAAATTGATAGGAGTAACTGTTTTCGAGATATAAGCAAAAAACCAAATTGAAAACTGTAACAGTTACTGAACAAAAATGTAATTCAGTTTTCAATGTTTGAGACGTAGACGAAAATGCAGCATTTAAAAACGACTCTGAAGACTTCAGTGACTTTTAAGTCACCTCCTTTTTCTTCTAATAAAGTATTGGACCCAATAAATTAAGTGTATTTTAAATCACAAGACATTTTTTGTTAAAGCACTTTTTTTTTAAATATTGATTATTTTCAAACTTATATCTCGCTTATGGTTAGTCCTACATGAAAAATGCAAAAAACTATTTTGTAGGAAATTTTATCAGCTTTAATTTTAGTAAAAAGATAAAAATTGATAGGAGTAACTGTTTTCAAAATATAAGCAAGAAACTGTTACCTTAATTAAGCGCTTGCATATAAGCAAATTTAGTACTATTAGTATTATTATTATTAATGTTATTGTTATTAATATGACGACTAAAATACGGCTCTGAAACATTTTGTGACTTTTATGTCTTTTCCTTTTTCCTCTACTAAAGTGTTAGACACAATTAATTTAGTTTAATTCCGGTTTTTCAAGCATTTTATTTTAAAGCAAATTTTTGTTAAATTTTATTTATATCCAACTCTATAACTCGTTTATGCTTGGTCCTACAAGAAAAATGCAAATAACTATTTTGTAGGAAATTTTATCAGCTTTAATTTTAGTAAAAAGATAAAAATTGATAGGAGTAACTGTTTTCGAAATATAAGCAAGAAACTGTTACCTTAATTAAGCGCTTGCATATAAGCAAATTTAGTAATATTAGTATTATTATTATTAATGTTATTGTTATTAATATGACGACTAAAAACGACTCTCAAGACTTTGGTGACTTTTATGTCTTCTCCTTTTTCCTCTACTAAAGTGTTAGTCTTAATTAATTTAGTTTAATTTCGGTTTTTCAAACATTTTATTTTAAAGCAAATTTTTGTTAAAGATTATTTATATCCAACTCTATAACGCGCTTATGGTTGGTCCTACAAGAAAAATGCAAATAACTATTTTGTAGGAAATTTTATCAGCTTGAATTTTGAAAAAAAGATAAAAATTGATAGGAGTAACTGTTTTCGAGATATAAGCAAAAAACCAATAAGTAAACTGTAACTGTTACTGAACAAAAATGTAATTCAGTTTTCAATGTTTGAGACAAAGACGAAAATGCAAAATTTAAAATCGACTCTGAAGATTTCAGTGACTTTTATGTCACCTCCTTTTTCTTCTAATAAAGTATTGGACCCATTAAATTAAGTGTATTTTAAATCACAAGACATTTTCTGTTAAAGCACTTTTTTTTTTAAATATTAATTATTTTCAAACTTACATCTCGCTTATGTTTAGTCCTACATGAAAAATGCAAATTACTATTTTGTAGGAAATTTTATCAGCTTTAATTTTAGTAAAAAGATAAAAATTGCTAGGAGTAACTGTTTTCGAAATATAAGCAAGAAACTGTTACCTCAATTAAGCGCTTGCATATAAGCAAATTTAGTAATATTAGTATTATTATTATTAATGTTATTGTTATTAATATGACGACTAAAAACGACTCTCAAGACTTTGGTGACTTTTATGTCTTCTCCTTTTTCCTCTACTAAAGTGTTAGTCTTAATTAATTTAGTTTAGTTTCGGTTTTTCAAACATTTTATTTTAAAGCAAATTTTTGTTAAAGATTATTTATATCCAACTCTATAACGCGCTTATGGTTGGTCCTACAAGAAAAATGCAAATAACTATTTTGTAGGAAATTTTATCAGCTTGAATATTGAAAAAAAAGATAAAAATTGATAGGAGTAACTGTTTTCGAGATATAAGCAAAAAACCAAATTGAAAACTGTAACAGTTACTGAACAAAAATGTAATTCAGTTTTCAATGTTTGAGACGTAGACGAAAATGCAGCATTTAAAAACGACTCTGAAGACTTCAGTGACTTTTAAGTCACCTCCTTTTTCTTCTAATAAAGTATTGGACCCAATAAATTAAGTGTATTTTAAATCACAAGACATTTTTTGTTAAAGCACTTTTTTTTTAAATATTGATTATTTTCAAACTTATATCTCGCTTATGGTTAGTCCTACATGAAAAATGCAAAAAACTATTTTGTAGGAAATTTTATCAGCTTTAATTTTAGTAAAAAGATAAAAATTGATAGGAGTAACTGTTTTCGAGATATAAGCAAGAAACCAAAAAACTGTCACCTTAATTAAGCGTTTGCATTTAAGCAAATTTAGTACTATTAGTATTATTATTATTAATGTTATTGTTATTAATATGACGACTAAAGACGACTCTGAAGCATTTAGTGACTTTTATGTCTTCTCCTTTTTCCTCTACTAAAGTGTTAGACACAATTAATTTAGTTTAATTCCGGTTTTTCAAGCATTTTATTTTAAAGCAAATTTTTGTTAAATATTATTTATATCCAACTCTATAACTCGTTTATGCTTGGTCCTACAAGAAAATTGCAAATAACTATTTTGTAGGAAATTTTATCAGCTTTAATTTTAGTAAAAAAATAAAAATTGATAGGAGTAACTGTTTTCGAAATATAAGCAAAAAACCAATAAGAAAACTGTAACTGTCACTGAACAAAAATGTAATTCAGTTTTCAATGTTTGAGACAAAGACGAAAATGAAGCATTTAAAATCGACTCTGAAGACTTCAGTGACTTTTAGGTCACCTCCTTTTTCTTCTAATAAAGTATTTTACCCATTAAATTAAGTGTATTTTAAATCACAAGACATTTTCTGTTAAAGCATTTTTTTTTTAAATATTAATTATTTTCAAACTTATATCTCGCTTATGGTTAGTCCTACATAAAAAATGCAAATATATATTTTGTAGGAAATTTTATCAGCTTTAATTTTAGTAAAAAGATAAAAATTGATAGGAGTAACTGTTTTCAAAATATAAGCAAGAAACTGTTACCTTAATTAAGCGCTTGCATATAAGCAAATTTAGTACTATTAGTATTATTATTATTAATGTTATTGTTATTAGTATGACGATTAAAGACGACTCTGAAACCTTTAGTGACTTTTATGTCTTCTCCTTTTTCCTCTACTAAAGTGTTAGACACAATTAATTTAGTTTAATTTCAGTATTTCAAACATTTTATTTTAAAGCAAATTTTTGTTAAATATTATTTATATCCATCTTTATAACTCGCTTATACTTGGTCCTACAAGAAAAATGCTAATAACTATTTTGTAGGAAATTTTATCAGCTTTAATTTTAGTAAAAAGATAAAAATTGATAGGAGTAACTGTTTTCGAGATATAAGCAAGAAACCAAAAAACTGTTACCTTAATTAAGCGCTTGCATATAAGCAAATTTAGTACTAAAAACAACTCTGAAGACTTTGGTGACTTTTATGTCTTCTTCTTTTTCCTCTACTAAAGTGTTAGACCCAATTAATTTGGTTTAATATCGGTTTTTCAAACATTTTATTTTAAAGCAAATTTTTGTTAAAGATTATTTATATCCAACTCTATAACGCGCTTATGGTTGGTCCTACAAGAAAAATGCAAATAACTATTTTGTAGGAAATTTTATCAGCTTGAATTTTGAAAAAAAGATAAAAATTGATAGGAGTAACTGTTTTCGAGATATAAGCCAAAAACCAATAAGAAAACTGTAACTGTTACTGAACAAAAATGTAATTCAGTTTTCAATGTTTGAGACAAAGACGAAAATGCAGCATTTAAAATCGACTCTGAAGACTTCAGTGACTTTTGGGTCACCTCCTTTTTCTTCTAATAAAGTATTGGACCCATTAAATTAAGTGTATTTTAAATCACAAGACATTTTCTGTTAAAGTACTTTTTTTTTAAATATTAATTATTTTCAAACTTACATCTCGCTTATGGTTAGTCCTACATGAAAAATGCAAATTACTATTTTGTAGGAAATTTTATCAGCTTTAATTTTAGTAAAAAGATAAAAATTAATAGGAGTAACTGTTTTCGAGATATAAGCAAGAAACCAAAAAACTGTTACCTTAATTAAGCGCTTGCATATAAGCAAATTTAGTACTAAAAACAACTCTGAAGACTTTGGTGACTTTTATGTCATCTTCTTTTTCCTCTACTAAAGTGTTATACCCAATTAATTTGGTTTAATATCGGTTTTTCAAACATTTTATTTTAAAGCAAATTTTTGTTAAAGATTATTTATATCCAACTCTATAACTTGCTTATGGTTGGTCCTACAAAAAAATGCAAATAACTATTTTGTAGGAAATTTTATCAGCTTTAATTTTGAAAAAGAGATAAAAATTGATAGAAGTAACTGTTTTCGAGATATAAGCAAGAAACCAAAAAACTGTTACCTTAATTAAGCGTTTGCATTTAAGCAAATTTAGTACTACTAGTATTATTATTATTAATGTTATTGTTATTAATATGACGACTAAAATACGGCTCTGAAACATTTTGTGACTTTTATGTCTTTTCCTTTTTCCTCTACTAAAGTGTTAGACACAATTAATTTAGTTTAATTCCGGTTTTTCAAGCATTTTATTTTAAAGCAAATTTTTGTTAAATTTTATTTATATCCAACTCTATAACTCGTTTATGCTTGGTCCTACAAGAAAAATGCAAATAACTATTTTGTAGGAAATTTTATCAGCTTTAATTTTAGTAAAAAGATAAAAATTGCTAGGAGTAACTGTTTTCGAAATATAAGCAAGAAACTGTTACCTCAATTAAGCGCTTGCATATAAGCAAATTTAGTAATATTAGTATTATTATTATTAATGTTATTGTTATTAATATGACGACTAAAAACGACTCTCAAGACTTTGGTGACTTTTATGTCTTCTCCTTTTTCCTCTACTAAAGTGTTAGTCTTAATTAATTTAGTTTAGTTTCGGTTTTTCAAACATTTTATTTTAAAGCAAATTTTTGTTAAAGATTATTTATATCCAACTCTATAACGCGCTTATGGTTGGTCCTACAAGAAAAATGCAAATAACTATTTTGTAGGAAATTTTATCAGCTTGAATATTGAAAAAAAAATAAAAATTGATAGGAGTAACTGTTTTCGAGATATAAGCAAAAAACCAAATTGAAAACTGTAACAGTTACTGAACAAAAATGTAATTCAGTTTTCAATGTTTGAGACGTAGACGAAAATGCAGCATTTAAAAACGACTCTGAAGACTTCAGTGACTTTTAAGTCACCTCCTTTTTCTTCTAATAAAGTATTGGACCCAATAAATTAAGTGTATTTTAAATCACAAGACATTTTTTGTTAAAGCACTTTTTTTTAAATATTGATTATTTTCAAACTTATATCTCGCTTATGGTTAGTCCTACATGAAAAATGCAAAAAACTATTTTGTAGGAAATTTTATCAGCTTTAATTTTAGTAAAAAGATAAAAATTGATAAGAGTAACTGTTTTCGAGATATAAGCAAGAAACCAAAAAACTGTCACCTTAATTAAGTGTTTGCATTTAAGCAAATTTAGTACTATTAGTATTATTATTATTAATGTTATTGTTATTAATATGACGACTAAAGACGACTCTGAAGCATTTAGTGACTTTTATGTCTTCTCCTTTTTCCTCTACTAAAGTGTTAGACACAATTAATTTAGTTTAATTCCGGTTTTTCAAGCATTTTATTTTAAAGCAAATTTTTGTTAAATATTATTTATATCCAACTCTATAACTCGTTTATGCTTGGTCCTACAAGAAAATTGCAAATAACTATTTTGTAGGAAATTTTATCAGCTTTAATTTTAGTAAAAAAATAAAAATTGATAGGAGTAACTGTTTTCGAAATATAAGCAAAAAACCAATAAGAAAACTGTAACTGTCACTGAACAAAAATGTAATTCAGTTTTCAATGTTTGAGACAAAGACGAAAATGAAGCATTTAAAATCGACTCTAAAGACTTCAGTGACTTTTAGGTCACCTCCTTTTTCTTCTAATAAAGTATTTTACCCATTAAATTAAGTGTATTTTAAATCACAAGACATTTTCTGTTAAAGCATTTTTTTTTTAAATATTAATTATTTTCAAACTTATATCTCGCTTATGGTTAGTCCTACATAAAAAATGCAAATAACTATTTTGTAGGAAATTTTATCAGCTTTAATTTTAGTAAAAAGATAAAAATTGATAGGAGTAACTGTTTTCAAAATATAAGCAAGAAACTGTTACCTTAATTAAGCGCTTGCATATAAGCAAATTTAGTACTATTAGTATTATTATTATTAATGTTATTGTTATTAGTATGACGATTAAAGACGACTCTGAAACCTTTAGTGACTTTTATGTCTTCTCCTTTTTCCTCTACTAAAGTGTTAGACACAATTAATTTAGTTTAATTTCAGTATTTCAAACATTTTATTTTAAAGCAAATTTTTGTTAAATATTATTTATATCCATCTTTATAACTCGCTTATACTTGGTCCTACAAGAAAAATGCTGATAACTATTTTGTAGGAAATTTTATCAGCTTTAATTTTAGTAAAAAGATAAAAATTGATAGGAGTAACTGTTTTCGAGATATAAGCAAGAAACCAAAAAACTGTTACCTTAATAAAGCGCTTGCACATAAGCAAATTTAGTACTATTAGTATTATTATTATTAATGTTATTGTTATTAATATGACGACCAAAAACGACTCTAAAGACTTTGGTGCCTTTTTTGTTTTCTCCTTTTTCCTATACTAAAGTGTTAAGACTCAATTAATTTAGTTTAATTTAGGATTTTCAAACATTTTATTTTAAAGCAAATTTTTGTTAAAGATTATTTATATCCAACTCTATAACTCGCTTATGGTTAGTCTTACAAAAAAAATGCACATAACTATTTTGTAGTAAATTTTATCAGCTTTAATTTTGAAAAAAAGATAAAAATTGATAGGAGTAATTGTTTTCGAGATATAAGCAAAAAACCAAAGTGAAAACTGTTACAGTTACTAAACAAAAATGAAATTCAGTTTTCAATGTTTGAGACGAAGACGAAAATGCATTATTTAAAAACGACTCTGAAGACTTTAGTGACTTTTATGTCACTTCCTTTTTCTTCTAATAAAGTATTGGACCTAATAAATTAAGTGTATTTTAAATCACAAGACATTTTCTGTTAAAGCACTTTTTTTTTAAATATTAATTATTTTCAAACTTATATCTCGCTTATGGTTAGTCCCACATAAAAAATGCAAATAACTATTTTGTAGGAAATTTTATCAGCTTTAATTTTAGTAAAAAGATAAAAATTGATAGGAGTAACTGTTTTCGAAATATAAGGAAGAAACTGTTACCTTAATTAAGCGCTTGCACATAAGCAAATTTAGTACTATTAGTATTATTATTATTAATGTTATTGTTATTAATATGACGACTAAAGACGACTCTGAAGCATTTAGTGACTTTTATGTCTTCTCCTTTTTCCTCTACTAAAGTGTTAGTCTTAATTAATTTAGTTTAGTTTCGGTTTTTCAAACATTTTATTTTAAAGCAAATTTTTGTTAAAGATTATTTATATCCAACTCTATAACGCGCTTATGGTTGGTCCTACAAGAAAAATGCAAATAACTATTTTGTAGGAAATTTTATCAGCTTTAATTTTGAAAAAGAAATAAAAATTGATAGAAGTAACTGTTTTCGAGATATAAGCAAGAAACCAAAAAACTGTTACCTTAATTAAGCGTTTGCATTTAAGCAAATTTAGTACTATTAGTATTATTATTATTAATGTTATTGTTATTAATATGACGACTAAAGACGACTCTGAAACATTTAGTGACTTTTATGTCTTCTCCTTTTTCCTCTACTAAAGTGTTAGACACAATTAATTTAGTTTAATTCCGGTTTTTCAAGCATTTTATTTTAAAGCAAATTTTTGTTAAATATTATTTATATCCAACTCTATAACTCGTTTATGCTTGGTCCTACAAGAAAAATGCAAATAACTATTTTGTAGGAAATTTTATCAGCTTTAATTTTAGTAAAAAGATAAAAATTGATAGAAGTAACTGTTTTCGAAATATAAGCAAGAAACTGTTACCTTAATTAAGCGTTTGCATATAAGCAAATTTAGTAATATTAGTATTATTATTATTAATGTTATTGTTATTAATATGACAACTAAAAACGACTCTCAAGACTTTGGTGACTTTTATGTCTTCTCCTTTTTCCTCTACTAAAGTGTTAGTCTTAATTAATTTAGTTTAGTTTCGGTTTTTCAAACATTTTATTTTAAAGCAAATTTTTGTTAAAGATTATTTATATCCAACTCTATAACGCGCTTATGGTTGGTCCTACAAGAAAAATGCAAATAACTATTTTGTAGGAAATTTTATAAGCTTGAATTTTGAAAAAAAGATAAAAATTGATAGGAGTAACTGTTTTCGAGATATAAGCAAAAAACCAATAAGAAAACTGTAACTGTTACTGAACAAAAATGTAATTCAGTTTTCAATGTTTGAGACAAAGACGAAAATGCAGCATTTAAAATCGACTCTGAAGACTTCAGTGACTTTTGGGTCACCTCCTTTTTCTTCTAATAAAGTATTGGACCCAATAAATTAAGTGTATTTTAAATCACAAGACATTTTCTGTTAAAGTACTTTTTTTTTAAATATTAATTATTTTCAAACTTACATCTCGCTTATGGTTAGTCCTACATGAAAAATGCAAATTACTATTTTGTAGGAAATTTTATCAGCTTTAATTTTAGAAAAAAGATAAAAATTAATAGGAGTAACTGTTTTCGAGATATAAGCAAGAAACCAAAAAACTGTTACCTTAATTAAGCGCTTGCATATAAGCAAATTTAGTACTAAAAACAACTCTGAAGACTTTGGTGACTTTTATGTCTTCTTCTTTTTCCTCTACTAAAGTGTTAGACCCAATTAATTTGGTTTAATATCGGTTTTTCAAACATTTTATTTTAAAGCAAATTTTTGTTAAAGATTATTTATATCCAACTCTATAACTTGCTTATGGTTGGTCCTACAAAAAAATGCAAATAACTATTTTGTAGGAAATTTTATCAGCTTTAATTTTGAAAAAGAGATAAAAATTGATAGAAGTAACTGTTTTCGAGATATAAGCAAGAAACCAAAAAACTGTTACCTTAATTAAGCGTTTGCATTTAAGCAAATTTAGTACTACTAGTATTATTATTATTAATGTTATTGTTATTAATATGACGACTAAAATACGGCTTTGAAACATTTTGTGACTTTTATGTCTTTTCCTTTTTCCTCTACTAAAGTGTTAGACACAATTAATTTAGTTTAATTCCGGTTTTTCAAGCATTTTATTTTAAAGCAAATTTTTGTTAAATTTTATTTATATC
>NC_087397.1:17427500-17515000 GCF_031307605.1 Tribolium castaneum
CGTCTTATTCTGGCTGAAAACTGCAAATTATGTATTACTTTGAATAAAAGCAGTTTATCCTGATTACTCCTTTGCTTAGAATAGAGCAAACTTGTATAAAACTTAATGAAAACTTTAAATTTCGTTTCAAAGAAATAATCTACGTTATAGTTTTGACCAGAACTGTTAATTTCAAACGATTTTATGCCCCCAAACGAGAAAACTTTCACTAAACAGATGCCAAACGTCTTAGTTCGTTTTATAAAAACGACATGTTACAGTTTAAACAAAAACAAATTATTTTCGTTGTTGTGTCAAAATAATTTATTTCGAATGATTCAATGGAGCGAAACGAGTAAACTTTTATAGGACAGATGCAAAATACCATATTACCACATAAATCGTTATTTTAAAGCAAAGTATTAGCTTTTGCACTTGTTCAATTAAAGTTTGCTTACTTCGAAGTATGTAATCGTCCGAAATAATTTTTTTTTTGTCAAAACTATAACGTAATTTGTTCTTTTGAGCCTGAATATAGAGTTTTCATTACGTTTTATAGTAGTTTACTCTACTCTAAGCATAGAATCAAACGGAGTAATCCGCTTTTGTTAAAGCTGATACATAATTTGCTCTTATTTTCGAGAATAAGACGTTTTCAATATGTTTGATAAAATTTTTTTTGTTTATAGCAAGGAATCGTTTAAAATAATCTGTATTTGCCTAAACTGATACGTAATTCGATATTTGTGCATGGATACGAAGTTTTCAGTTTCTTTGACGTGAAATTTCTTGTTGCAAAAGGTAATAATTTGCTTTAAAACAACGCTTTATATGGTAATATGTGGTTTTGCATCTGCCCCATAAAAGTTCATTAGTTTCGAATCATAAAATCGTTTGAAATAAACAGTGCTGGTCAAAACTATAACGTAATTTATTTCTTTGAGACGAAATTTAAAGTTTTCATTAAGTTTTATACAAGTTTACTCTATTCTAAGTAAAGGAGTAATCAGGATAAATTGCTTTTATCTAGAGTAATATATAATTTGCAGTTTTCAGCCAGAATAAGACGTTTTTAATCTTTTTAATGTAAGTTTTTGTATTCAAAACAAAGGATCGTCTAAAGTAAGCAGTTTTTGTCCAGACTGAAACGTAATTCGAATTTCTGTGCCTGAATAAGGGGTTTTCAGTTTCTTTGATGTAAGGTTTCTTGTTTGTAACAATGAATTAACGAAAATAATTGGTTTTTATCCAAACTGTGGCATGAATCGTTTTTAAAAGGCGAAATAAAATGTTTTTCCTCTGTTCAGTGAAAGTTTACTCGTTTCAAAGCATAGAACCGTTAGAAATTAACAGCTCTCGTTAAGACTATAAAGCAAATCTTTTGTTTTGTGCTAAAATAAGACGTTTTTAGTCAGTTTGATATAAGTTTTCTTGTTCAAAGCAAAATATTGTCGAAAATCAACCGTTTTTGTCTAAACTGATACAAAATTCGGTGGTTTGTGTCCGAATACAAAGTTTTCAGATTCTTTAATGTTAGGTTTGCTGCTTCTAACAAAGAATCAACGAAAATATTTTGTTTTAATACAAACTGCAATATAAAATGTCTTTATAGGACAAAACATGATGTTTGGCATCTGTTTAATAAAAATTTACTCGTTTGGAAGCATAGAATCATTCCAAATAAGCTATTCTCGTCGAAACTATAATGTAATTAGTATTTGGTGCTAGAATACAGGCTTTTTGTTAGATTTATCAACAATTTTGTCTATTTTAAGCAATGAAACGAATAGGATTAGCTGCCTTTATCCAAAGTGATACATAAATTGCCCTTTTATGCCAGATTAATACGTTTTTAGTCTGTTCGATGTAAGTTTTCTTGTTCAAAGCAAAAGATCGTCTAAAATAAGCCGTTTTTGTTTGAACTGATGAACAATTCAGACTGAGAGTCAACAAAAATAATTTGTTTTAATCCAAACTGATACTTTTTGACCCTATAAGAGTCCTATAAGAGTCCGAGATACGCCGTTCTCGTCAAGTCTATAACGTAATTCGTTTTTTTGTGTCAGAATACGACGTTTTCTATCTGTTTAATATAAGTTTTTAATAATAATAATAATAACAATAATAATAATAATAATAATAATAATAATAAAAATAATAGTAATAATAATAATAATAATAATAATAATAATAATAATAATAGTAATAATAATAATAATAATAATAATAATAATAATAATAATAATAATAATAATAATAATAATAATAATAGTAATAATAATAATAATAATAATAATAATAATAATGGTAATAGTAACAAAAGTAATAAAAATAATAATACTTTTAATAGGAAAAATGAAGCTTATTTTGTGTTACATGAGCGTAATAATAATAATAATAATTATAATAATAAAAATAATAATAATAGTAATAAAAGTAAGCTTAGTTTTCTAAGCAAAAATGAAGCTTATTTTGTGTGTTATATGAGCGTTTTCTCATTTCTATGCAAGAGATCATCTGTGATGTGTTTTTAGGCAAGAAATTGAATAAAATTAATAACTCATTTTAAAACTGGTATAAAAACATTTACTATACAAAAGTTATAATCGGTTTCTAATAATAATAATATTAATAATAATAATAATAATAATAATAATAATAATAGTAGAAATAAAAGTTAGCTTAGTATTCTAAGCAAAAATAAAGCTTATTTTGTGTTATATGAGCGTTTTCTCATTTCTATTCAAGAGATCATCTGTGATCTGTGTTTTTAGGCAAGAAATTGTCTAAAATTAATAACTCATTTTAAAACTGGTATAAAAACATTTACTATACAAAAGTTATAATCGGTTTTTAATAATAATAATATTAATAATAATAATAATAATAATAATAATAACAATAATAGTAATAATAATAATAATAATAATAATAACAATAATAATGTTAATAATAATAATAACAATAATAACAATAGTAATTATTTTCAAACTTATATCTCGCTTATGGTTAGTCCTACATGAAAAATGCAAATAAATATTTTTTAATTTATTGGGTCCAATACTTTATTAGAAGAAAAAGAAGATGACATAAACGTAAAAATGCTGCATTTTCGTCTTCGTCTATTATTATTATTATTATTATTATTATTATTATTATTATTATTATTATTATAATTATTATTATTAAAAACCGATTATAACTTTTGTATAGTATTGTTTTTATACCAGTTTTAAAATGAGTGAATAATTTTAGCCAATTTTTTGCCTAAAAACTATAAAATGGCTTAGATTGCCTAAAAACACAGATCACACATGATCTTTTGCATAGAAATGAGAAAACGCTCATGTAACACACAAAATAAACTTTATTTTTCCTTATTAAAAGTATTATTATTATTATTACTTTTATTACTATTAAAGCAAATTTTTGTTAAAGATTATTTATATCCAACTCAATAACTCGCTTATGGTTGGTCTTACAAAAGAAATGCAAATAACTCTTTTGTAGGAAATTTTATCAGCTTTAATTTTGAAAGAAAAATAAAAATTGATAAAAGTAACTGTTTTCGAGATATAAGCAAAAAACCAAAGTGAAAATTGTTACAGTTACTGAACACAAATGTAATTCAGTTTTCAATGTTTGAGACGAAGACGAAAATGCAGCATTTTAAAACGACTCTGAAGACTTCAGCGACTTTTATGTCACCTCCTTTTTCTTCTAATAAAGTATTGGACCCAATAAATTAAGTGTATTTTAAACCACAAGGCATTTTCTGTTAAAGCACTTTTTTAAAATATTAATTATTTTCAAACTTATATTTCGCTTATGGTTAGTCCTACATGAAAAATGCAAATAACTATTTTGTAGGAAATTTTATCAGCTTTAATTTTAGTAAAAAGATAAAAATTGACAAGAGTAACTGTTTTCGAGATATAAGCAAGAAACCAAGAAACTGTTACCTTAAATAAAGCGCTTGCATATAAGCAAATTTAGCACTAAAAACAACTCTGAAGACTTTGGTGACTTTTATGTCTTCTCCTTTTTCCTCTACTAAAGTGTTAGACCCAATTAATTTAGTTTAATATCGGATTTTCAAACATTTTATTTTAAAACAAATTTTTGTTAAAGATTATTTATATTCAACTCTATAACTCGCTTATGGTTGGTCCTACAAAAAAAATGCAATTAACTATTTTGTGGGAAATTTTATCAGCTTTAATTTTGAAAAAAAGATAAAAATTGATAGTTGTAACTGTTTTCGAGATATAAGCAAGAAACCAAAAAACTGTTACCTTAATTAAGCGTTTGCATATAAGCAAATTTAGTACTATTAGTATTATTATTAATGTTATTGTTATTAATATGACGACTAAAGACGACTTTGAAACCTTTAGAGACTTTTATGTCTTCTCCTTTTTCCTCCACTAAAGTGTTAGACACAATTAATTTAGTTTAATTTCAGTTTTTCAAACATTTTATTTTAAAGCAAATTTTTGTTAGATATTATTTATATCCATCTCTATAACTCGCTTATGCTTGGTCCTACAAGAAAAATGCAAATATCTACTTTGTTAGAAATTTTATCAGCTTTAATTTTGAAAGAAAGATAAAATTTGATAGGTGTAACTGTTTTCGAGATTTAAGCAAAAAACCAAGAAGAAAACTGTAACTGTTACTGAACAAAAATGAAATTCAGTTTTCAATGTTTGAGACGATGACAAAAATGCAGCATTTAAAAACGACTCTGAAGACTTCAGTGACTTTTATGTCACCTCCTTTTTTTTCTAATAAAGTATTGGACCCAATAAATTAAGTGTATTTTAAATCACAAGGCATTTTCTGTTAAAGCACATTTGTTTTAAATATTAATTATTTTCAAACTTATATCTCGCTTATGGTTAGTCCTACATAAAAAATGCAAATAACTAATTTGTAGGAAATTTTATCAGCTTTAATTTTAGAAAAAAGATAAAAATTGATAGGAGTAACTGTTTTCGAGATATAAACAAGAAACCAAAAAACTGTTACCTTAATTAAGCGCTTGCATATAAGCAAATTTAGTACTATTAGTATTATTATTATTGATGTTATTGTTATTAATATGACGACTAAAAACGACTCTGAAGACTTTGGTGACTTTTATGTCTTCTCCTTTTTCCTATACTAAAGTGTTAGACTCAATTAATTTAGTTTAATTTCTGTTTTTCAAACATTTTATTTTAAAGCAAATTTTTGTTAAAGATTATTTATATCCAACTCTATAACTCGCTTATGGTTGGTCTTACTAAAGAAATGCAATTAACTATTTTGTAGGAAATTTTATCAGCTTTAATTTTGAAAGAAAGATAAAAATTGATAGGAGTAATTGTTTTCGAGATATAAGCAAAAAACCAAAGTGAAAACTGTTACAGTTACTGAACAAAAATGTTATTCAGTTTTCAATGTTTGAGACGAAGACGAAAATGCAGCATTTAAAAACGACTCTGAAGACTTCAGCGACTTTTATGTCACCTCCTTTTTCTTCTAATAAAGTATTTGACCCAATAAATTAAGTGTATTTTAAATCACAAGACATTTTCTGTTAAAGCACTTTTTTTTTAAATATTAATTATTTTCAAACTTACATCTCGCTTATGGTTAGTCCTACATGAAAAATGCAAATTACTATTTTGTTGGAAATTTTATCAGCTTTAATTTTAGTAAAAAGATAAAAATTAATAGGAGTAACTGTTTTCGAGATATAAGCAAGAAACCAAAAAATTGTTACCTTAATTAAGCGCTTGCAGATAAGCAAATTTAGTACTAGAAACAACTCTGAAGACTTTGGTGACTTTTATGTCTTCTCCTTTTTCCTCTACTAAAGTGTTAGACCCAATTAATTTGGTTTAATATCGGTTTTTCAAACATTTTATTTTAAAGCAAATTTTTGTTAAAGATTATTTATATCCAACTCTATAACTCGCTTATGGTTGGTCCTACAAAAAAATGCAAATAACTATTTTGTAGGAAATTTTATCAGCTTTAATTTTGAAAAAGAGATAAAAATTGATAGGAGTAACTGTTTTCGAGATATAAGCAAGAAACCAAAAAACTGTTACCATAATTAAGCGTTTGCATATAAGCAAATTTAGTACTATTAGTATTATTATTATTAATGTTATTGTTATTAATATGACGACTAAAGACGACTCTGAAACATTTAGTGACTTTTATGTCTTCTCCTTTTTCCTCTACTAAAGTCTTAGACACAATTAATTTAGTTTAATTCCGGTTTTTCAAGCATTTTATTTTAAAGCAAATTTTTGTTAAATATTATTTATATCCAACTCTATAACTCGTTTATGCTTGGTCCTACAAAAAAAATGTAAATAACTATTTTGTTGGAAATTTTATCAGCTTTAATTTAGGAAGAAAGATAAAATTTGATAGGAGTAACTGTTTTCGAGATATAAGCAAAAAATCAATAAGAAAACTGTAACTGTTACTGAACAAAAATATAATTCAGTTTTCAATGTTTGAGACGAAGATGAAAATGCAGCGTTTACTGTCACCTCCTTTTTCTTCTAATTAAGTATTGGACCCAATAAATTAAGTGTATTTTAAATCACAAGACATTTTCTGTTAAAACACATTTTTTTTAATTATTAATTATTTTCAAACTTATATCTCGCTTATGGTTAGTTCTACATGAAAAATGCAAATAACTATTTTGTAGAAAATTTTATCACCTTTAATTTTGGTGAAAAGTTAAAAATTGATAGAAGTAACTGTTTTCGAGATATAAGCAAAAAACAAAAAACTGTTACCTTAATTAAGCGCTTGCATATAAGCAAATTTAGTACTACTAGTATTGTTATTATAAATGTTATTGTTATTAATATGACGACTAAAGACAACTTTAAGACTTTAGTGACTTTTATGTCTCCTCCTTTTTCCTTTACTAAAGTGTTAGACACAATTAATTTAGTTTAATTTCAGTTTTTCAAACATTTTAATTTAAAGCAAATTTTTGTTAAATTTTAAAAACTATAAAGTGGCTTAGATTGCCTAAAAACACAGATCACACATGATCTTTTGCATTGAAATGAGAAAACGCTCATCTAACACAAAATAAGCTTCATTTTTGCTTAGAAAACTAAGCTTACTTTTATTACTACTATTATTATTACTTTTATTATTATTACTATTATTTTTATTATTATTATTACTATTATTATTATTATTATTATTATTATTAATATTATTATTATTAAAAACCGATTATAACTTTTGTATAGTAAATGTTTTTATACCAGTTTTAAAATGAGTTATTAATTTTAGACAATTTCTTGCCTAAAAACACAGATCACAGATGATCTCTTGCATAGAAATGAGAAAACGCTCATATAACACAAAATAAGCTTCATTTTTGCTTAGAAAACTAAGCTTACTTTTATTACTACTATCATTATTATTTTTATTATTATTATTATTATTATTATTTTTATTATTATTACTATTATTATTATTATTATTATTATTATTATTATTATTATTATTATTAAAAACCGAATATAACTTTTGTATAGTAAATGTTTTTATACCAGTTTTAAAATGAGTTATTAATTTTAGACAATTTCTTGCCTAAAAACACAGATCACAGATGATCTCTTGCATAGAAATGAGAAAACGCTCATATAACACAAAATAAGCTTCATTTTTGCTTAGAAAACTAAGCTTACTTTTATTACTACTATTATTATTATTTTTATTATTATTATTATTACTATTATTTTTATTATTATTACTATTATTATTATTATTATTATTATTATTATTATTATTATTAATATTATTATTATTAAAAACCGATTATAACTTTTGTATAGTAAATGTTTTTATACCAGTTTTAAAATGAGTTATTAATTTTAGACAATTTCTTGCCTAAAAACACAGATCACAGATGATCTCTTGCATAGAAATGAGAAAACGCTCATATAACACAAAATAAGCTTCATTTTTGCTTAGAAAACTAAGCTTACTTTTATTACTACTATTATTATTATTTTTATTATTATTATTATTATTACTATTATTTTTATTATTATAATTACTATTATTATTATTATTATTATTATTATTATTATTATTATTATTATTAATATTATTATTATTAAAAACCGATTATAACTTTTGTATAGTAAATGTTTTTATACCAGTTTTAAAATGAGTTATTAATTTTAGACAATTTCTTGCCTAAAAACACAGATCACAGATAATCTCTTGCATAGAAATGAGAAAACGCTCATATAACACAAAATAAGCTTCATTTTTGCTTAGAAAACTAAGCTTACTTTTATTACTACTATTATTATTATTTTTATTATTATTATTATTATTACTATTATTTTTATTATTATAATTACTATTATTATTATTATTATTATTATTATTATTATTAATATTATTATTATTAAAACCGATTATAACTTTTGTATAGTAAATGTTTTTATACCATTTTAAAATGAGTTATTAATTTTAGACAATTTCTTGCCTAAAAACACAGATTACAGATGATCTCTTGCATAGAAATGAGAAAACGCTCAGATAACACAAAATAAGCTTCATTTTTGCTTAGAAAAACTAAGCTTTAATTTAGAAAGAAATTCATTATTATAAGTATTATTATTATTATTATTATTATTATTGTTATTATTACTATTATTATTATTATTATTATTATTATTGTTTATATTATTATTATTATTATTAAAAACCGATTATAACTTTTGTATAGTAAATGTTTTTATACCAGTTTTAAAATGAGTGATTTACTTTAGACAATTTTTTGCCTAAAAACTATAAAATGGCTTAGATTGCCTAAAAACACAGATCACACATGATCTTTTGCATAGAAATGAGAAAACGCTCATGTAACACACAAAATAAGCTTCATTTTTCCTTAATAAAAGTATTAATATTATTATTACTTTTTTTACTATTACTATTATTATTATTATTATTATTATTATTATTATTATTATTATTATTATTATTATTATTATTATTATTATTATTATTATTATTGTCATTATTATTATTATTATTATTAAAAAATTATATTAAACAGGCAGAAAACGTCGTATTCTGACACAAAAATACGAATTACGTTATAGACTTGACGAGATCGGGGTATTTCGGACTCTTATAGGACTCTTATAGGGTCAAAAAGTATCAGTTTGGATTAAAACAAATTATTTTTGTTGACTCTCAGTCTGAATTGTTTATCAGTTCAAACAAAAACGGCTTATTTTAGACGATCTTTTGCTTTGAACAAGAAAACTTATATCGAACAGACTAAAAACGTATTAATCTGGCATAAAAGAGCAATTTATGTATCACTTTTTGGATAAAGGCAGCTAATCCTATTCGTTTCATTGCTTAAAATAGACAAAATTGTTAATAAATCTAACAAAAACGCTGTATTCTAGCACAAAATACTAATTACATTATAGTTTCGACGAGAATAGCTTATTTGGAATGATTCTATGCTTCCAAACGAGTAAATTTTTATTAAACCGATGCCAAACATCATGTTTTGTCCTTTAAAGACATTTTATATTGCAGTTTGTATTAAAACAAAATATTTTCGTTGATTCTTTGTTAGAAGCAGCAAACCTAACATTAAAGAATCTGAAAACTTTGTATTCGGACACAAACCACCGAATTTTGTATCAGTTTAGACAAAAACGGTTGATTTTCGACAATATTTTGCTTTGAACAAGAAAACTTATATCAAACTGACTAAAAACGTCTTATTTTAGCACAAAACAAAAGATCTGCGTTATAGTCTTAACGAGAGCTGTTAATTTCAAACAGTTCTATGCTTTGAAACGAGTAAACTTTCACTGAACAGAGGAAAAACATCTTATTTCGCCTTTTAAAAACGATTCATGCCACAGTTAGAATGAAAACCAATTATTTTCGTTAATTCATTGTTACAAACAAGAAACCTTACATCAAAGTAACTGAAAACCCCTTATTCAGGCACAGAAATTCGAATTACGTTTCAGTCTGGACAAAAACTGCTTACTTTAGACGATCCTTTGTTTTGAATACAAAAACTTACATTAAAAAGATTAAAACGTCTTATTCTGGCTGAAAACTGCAAATTATGTATTACTTTGAATAAAAGCAGTTTATCCTGATTACTCCTTTGCTTAGAATAGAGCAAACTTGTATAAAACTTAATGAAAACTTTAAATTTCGTCTCAAAGAAATAATCTACGTTATAGTTTTGACCAGAACTGTTAATTTCAAACGATTTTATGCCCCCAAACGAGAAAACTTTCACTAAACAGATGCCAAACGTCTTAGTTCGTTTTATAAAAACGACATGTTACAGTTTAAACAAAAACAAATTATTTTCGTTGTTGTGTCAAAATAATTTATTTCGAATGATTCAATGGAGCGAAACGAGTAAACTTTTATAGGACAGATGCAAAATACCATATTACCACATAAATCGTTATTTTAAAGCAAAGTATTAGCTTTTGCACTTGTTCAATTAAAGTTTGCTTACTTCGAAGTATGTAATCGTCCGAAATAATTTTTTTTTTGTCAAAACTATAACGTAATTTGTTCTTTTGAGCCTGAATATAGAGTTTTCACTCTACTCTAAGCATAGAATCAAACGGAGTAATCCGCTTTTGTTAAAGCTGATACATAATTTGCTCTTATTTTCGAGAATAAGACGTTTTCAATATGTTTGATAAAATTTTTTTTGTTTATAGCAAGGAATCGTTTAAAATAATCTGTATTTGCCTAAACTGATACGTAATTCGATATTTGTGCATGGATACGAAGTTTTCAGTTTCTTTGACGTGAAATTTCTTGTTGCAAAAGGTAATAATTTGCTTTAAAACAACGCTTTATATGGTAATATGTGGTTTTGCATCTGCCCCATAAAAGTTCATTAGTTTCGAATCATAAAATCGTTTGAAATAAACAGTGCTGGTCAAAACTATAACGTAATTTATTTCTTTGAGACGAAATTTAAAGTTTTCATTAAGTTTTATACAAGTTTACTCTATTCTAAGTAAAGGAGAAATCAGGATAAATTGCTTTTATCTAGAGTAATATATAATTTGCAGTTTTCAGCCAGAATAAGACGTTTTTAATCTTTTTAATGTAAGTTTTTGTATTCAAAACAAAGGATCGTCTAAAGTAAGCAGTTTTTGTCCAGACTGAAACGTAATTCGAATTTCTGTGCCTGAATAAGGGGTTTTCAGTTTCTTTGATGTAAGGTTTCTTGTTTGTAACAATGAATTAACGAAAATAATTGGTTTTTATCCAAACTGTGGCATGAATCGTTTTTAAAAGGCGAAATAAGATGTTTTTCCTCTGTTCAGTGAAAGTTTACTCGTTTCAAAGCATAGAACCGTTTGAAATTAACAGCTCTCGTTAAGACTATAAAGCAAATCTTTTGTTTTGTGCTAAAATAAGACGTTTTTAGTCAGTTTGATATAAGTTTTCTTGTTCGAAGCAAAATATTGTCAAAAATCAACCGTTTTTGTGTAAACTGATACAAAATTCGGTGGTTTGTGTCCGAATACAAAGTTTTCAGATTCTTTAATGTTAGGTTTGCTGCTTCTAACAAAGAATCAACGAAAATATTTTGTTTTAATACAAACTGCAATATAAAATGTCTTTATAGGACAAAACATGATGTTTGGCATCTGTTTAATAAAAATTTACTCGTTTGGAAGCATAGAACCATTCCAAATAAGCTATTCTCGTCGAAACTATAATGTAATTAGTATTTGGTGCTAGAATACAGGCTTTTTGTTAGAATTATCAACAATTTTGTCTATTTTAAGCAATGAAACGAATAGGATTAGCTGCCTTTATCCAAAGTGATACATAAATTGCTCTTTTATGCCAGATTAATACGTTTTTAGTCTGTTCGATGTAAGTTTTCTTGTTCAAAGCAAAAGATCGTCTAAAATAAGCCGTTTTTGTTTGAACTGATGAACAATTCAGACTGAGAGTCAACAAAAATAATTTGTTTTAATCCAAACTGATACTTTTTGACCCTATAAGAGTCCTATAAGAGTCCGAGATACGCCGTTCTCGTCAAGTCTATAACGTAATTCGTTTTTTTGTGTCAGAATACGACGTTTTCTATCTGTTTAATATAAGTTTTTAATAATAATAATAATAACAATAATAATAATAATAATAATAAAAATAATAGTAATAATAATATAATAATAATAATAATAATAATAATAATAATAATAATAATAATAATAATAATAATAATAATAATAGTAATAATAATATTAATAATAATAATAATAATAGAAATAATAATAGTAATAAAAGTAAGCTTAGTTTTCTAAGCAAAAATGAAGTTTATTTTGTGTGTTATATGAGCGTTTTCTCATTACTATGCAAGAAATCATCTGTGATGTGTTTTTAGGCAAGAAATTGTCTAAAATTAATAACCCATTTTAAAACTGGTATAAAAACATTTACTATACATAAGTTAATATTAATAATAATAATAATAATAATAATAATAATAATGGTAATAGTAACAAAAGTAATAAAAATAATAATACTTTTAATAGGAAAAATGAAGCTTATTTTGTGTTACATGAGCGTAATAATAATAATAATAATTATAATAATAAAAATAATAATAATAGTAATAAAAGTAAGCTTAGTTTTCTAAGCAAAAATGAAGTTTATTTTGTGTGTTATATGAGCGTTTTCTCATTTCTATGCAAGAGATCATCTGTGATGTGTTTTTAGGCAAGAAATTGAATAAAATTAATAACTCATTTTAAAACTGGTATAAAAACATTTACTATACAAAAGTTATAATCGGTTTCTAATAATAATAATATTAATAATAATAATAATATTAATAATAATAATAATAGTAGTAATAAAAGTAAGCTTAGTTTTCTAAGCAAAAATAAAGCTTATTTTGTGTTATATGAGCGTTTTCTCATTTCTATTCAAGAGATCATCTGTGATCTGTGTTTTTAGGCAAGAAATTGTCTAAAATTAATAACTCATTTTAAAACTGGTATAAAAACATTTACTATACAAAAGTTATAATCGGTTTTTAATAATAATAATATTAATAATAATAATAATAATAATAATAATAATAATAATAGTAATAATAATAATAATAATAATAACAATAATAATGTTAATAATAATAATAACAATAATAACAATAGTATTTATTTTCAAACTTATGTCTCGCTTATGGTTAGTCCTACATGAAAAATGCAAATAAATATTTTTTAATTTATTGGGTCCAATACTTTATTAGAAGAAAAAGAAGATGACATAAAAGTAAAAATGCTGCATTTTCGTCTTCGTCTATTATTATTATTATTATTATTATTATTATTATTATTATAATTATTATTATTAAAAACCGATTATAACTTTTGTATAGTATTGTTTTTATACCAGTTTTAAAATGAGTGATTAATTTTAGCCAATTTTTTGCCTAAAAACTATAAAATGGCTTAGATTGCCTAAAAACACAGATCACACATGATCTTTTGCATAGAAATGAGAAAACGCTCATGTAACACACAAAATAAACTTTATTTTTCCTTATTAAAAGTATTATTATTATTATTACTTTTATTACTATTAAAGCAAATTTTTGTTAAAGATTATTTATATCCAACTCAATAACTCGCTTATGGTTGGTCTTACAAAAGAAATGCAAATAACTTTTTTGTAGGAAATTTTATCAGCTTTAATTTTGAAAGAAAAATAAAAATTGATAAAAGTAACTGTTTTCGAGATATAAGCAAAAACCAAAGTGAAAATTGTTACAGTTACTGAACACAAATGTAATTCAGTTTTCAATGTTTGAGACGAAGACGAAAATGCAGCATTTTAAAACGACTCTGAAGACTTCAGCGACTTTTATGTCACCTCCTTTTTCTTCTAATAAAGTATTGGACCCAATAAATTAAGTGTATTTTAAACCACAAGGCATTTTCTGTTAAAGCACTTTATTAAAATATTAATTATTTTCAAACTTATATTTCGCTTATGGTTAGTCCTACATGAAAAATGCAAATAACTATTTTGTAGGAAATTTTATCAGCTTTAATTTTAGTAAAAAGATAAAAATTGACAGGAGTAACTGTTTTCGAGATATAAGCAAGAAACCAAGAAACTGTTACCTTAATTAAGCGCTTGCATATAAGCAAATTTAGCACTAAAAACAACCCTGAAGACTTTGGTGACTTTTATGTCTTCTCCTTTTTCCTCTACTAAAGTGTTAGACCCAATTAATTTAGTTTAATATCGGTTTTTCAAACATTTTATTTTAAAACAAATTTTTGTTAAAGATTATTTATATTCAACTCTATAACTCGCTTATGGTTGGTCCTACAAAAAAAATGCAATTAACTATTTTGTGGGAAATTTTATCAGCTTTAATTTTGATAAAAAGATAAAAATTGATAGTTGTAACTGTTTTCGAGATATAAGCAAGAAACCAAAAAACTGTTACCTTAATTAAGCGTTTGCATATAAGCAAATTTAGTACTATTAGTATTATTATTAATGTTATTGTTATTAATATGACGACTAAAGACGACTTTGAAACCTTTAGAGACTTTTATGTCTTCTCCTTTTTCCTCCACTAAAGTGTTAGACACAATTAATTTAGTTTAATTTCAGTTTTTCAAACATTTTATTTTAAAGCAAATTTTTGTTAGATATTATTTATATCCATCTCTATAACTCGCTTATGCTTGGTCCTACAAGAAAAATGCAAATATCTACTTTGTTAGAAATTTTATCAGCTTTAATTTTGAAAGAAAGATAAAATTTGATAGGTGTAACTGTTTTCGAGATTTAAGCAAAAAACCAAGAAGAAAACTGTAACTGTTACTGAACAAAAATGAAATTCAGTTTTCAATGTTTGAGACGATGACAAAAATGCAGCATTTAAAAACGACTCTGAAGACTTCAGTGACTTTTATGTCACCTCCTTTTTTTTCTAATAAAGTATTGGACCCAATAAATTAAGTGTATTTTAAATCACAAGGCATTTTCTGTTAAAGCACATTTGTTTTAAATATTAATTTTTAATTTAATATTGCAAACTTCGACGTTTCCTAACATATGGAAAATAGCACACGTTTGTCCTGTCTTCAAAACGGGTGATATAACACAAATTCAAAACTACAGGCCAATTTCAATCTTGTGTAATTTCTCGAAAGTTTTTGAGTCAATTATTTACGACCGTATCTACTCTTCTGTAAAAAGATTTATATCACCTTCGCAGCATGGATTTGTTGAAAAAAGATCAACTGTTACAAATCTAGCCTGTTTTACTCAGTTCATATCTGACGCTTTGGACAGAAAAGGTCAGCTTGATGTCATTTATATGGACTTCAAAAAAGCATTTGATCAAATTGATCATCATCTGTTATTGTTAAAACTTGATCAGTATGGTTTCTCCGGTTCTTTGCTATCCCTAATAAAATCTTATCTTGCTAATCGAGAGCAAAGGGTTAAATATCGTAACTACATTTCGGATAGTTACGTTGCAACTTCGGGTGTGCCGCAAGGTTCCAATCTTGGACCCTTATTATTTTTGCTTTTCATTAATGATATATGTGGTTCTTTATCAACATGCGCTAAACTTTTCTTTGCCGATGATCTTAAAATTTACACAGAAATAAAATCTATAGAGGACTGCCTCACTTTACAGAACAATATTAACGCAGTAGTGAAATGGTGTAATGAAAATCGCCTTTATCTAAACCCATCCAAATGTAACGTTATGTCTTACACTAAAAAGCGCGAATTCCTTGAATTTGTATATGATATTTCGTCCGTAACACTGCATCGTACCTTTATTATTAAAGATTTGGGAGTTATTTTCGATACTGAACTCGCATTCAGTGAGCATATTAGGGATGTTACGGCTAGAGCGATTAAGTCATATGGATTCATCTATAGAAATTGTCGAGATTTTAAGAACATATCAGTTATGAAGACCCTATTCTTCTCGTTAGTTAGAAGCAAACTGGAATACGGCGCACTTATTTGGCACCCGATTTATAAAATCCATATAGATCAACTCGAAAACATAAAGCGACGATTCCTAAAATTCCTAGTTTTTATAATAGATGGAAATTATCCTATAAGGGGCTATGACCAGAACTTGCTTTTGAATAGATTCGGTCTCCAATCTTTACAGTTTCGCCGTATTTGTATTATAATTAAATTTCTGTATAATTTAATTAATAATAACATCGACTGTTCTTGGCTATTAAATATGTTAAATTTTGCTGTTCCACGTTTAAACTCCAGACAAGCCATGACATTTTATCCTATAGCGAGAAGGACCAATGTAGCTGATAAGTCTCCTATCGTATTAATGACTACCCTATTTAATAATGTATGTAAAGACGGTGATATCAACTATGATTCGTGGCGGAAGATTGTTTCGTCTATATCATTAGTATAGTATTAGTGTAGTTCTAAGTTTTTGTATATATTTACTGTAAATGGGATTCCTGTAGTAAATAAAGGTTTATTATTATTATTATTATTATTATTATTAATTATTTTCAAACTTATATCTCGCTTATGGTTAGTCCTACATAAAAAATGCAAATAACTAATTTGTAGGAAATTTTATCAGCTTTAATTTTAGTAAAAAGATAAAAATTGATAGGAGTAACTGTTTTCGAGATATAAACAAGGAACCAAAAAACTGTTACCTTAATTAAGCGCTTGCATATAAGCAAATTTAGTACTATTAGTATTATTATTATTGATGTTATTGTTATTAATATGACGACTAAAAACGACTCTGAAGACTTTGGTGACTTTTATGTCTTCTCCTTTTTTCTATACTAAAGTGTTAGACTCAATTAATTTAGTTTAATTTCTGTTTTTCAAACATTTTATTTTAAAGCAAATTTTTGTTAAAGATTATTTATATCCAACTCTATAACTCGCTTATGGTTGGTCTTACTAAAGAAATGCAATTAACTATTTTGTTGGAAATTTTATCAGCTTTAATTTTGAAAGAAAGATAAAAATTGATAGGAGTAATTGTTTTCGAGATATAAGCAAAAAACCAAAGTGAAAACTGTTACAGTTACTGAACAAAAATGTTATTCAGTTTTCAATGTTTGAGACGAAGACGAAAATGCAGCATTTAAAAACGACTCTGAAGACTTCAGCGACTTTTATGTCACCTCCATTTTCTTCTAATAAAGTATTTGACCCAATAAATTAAGTGTATTTTAAATCACAAGACATTTTCTGTTAAAGCACTTTTTTTTTAAATATTAATAATTTTTAAACTTATATCTCGCTTATGGTTAGTCTTACATGAAAAATGCAAATAACTATTTTGTAGGAAATTTTATCAGCTTTAATTTTAGTAAAAAGATAAAAATTGATATAAGTAACTGTTTTCGAGATATAAGCAAGAAACCAAAAAACTGTTACCTTAATTAAGCGTTTGCATGTAAGCAAATTTGGTACTATTAGTATTATTATTATTAATGTTATTGTTATTAATATGACGATTAAAGACGACTCTGAAACTTTTAGTGACTTTTATGTCTTCTCCTTTTTCCTCTACTAAAGTGTTAGACACAATTAATTTAGTTTAATTTTAGTTTTTCAAACATTTTATTTTAAAGCAAGTTTTTGTTAAATATTATTTATATCCAACTCTATAACTCGCTTATGGTTGGTCCTACAAGAAAAATGCAAATAATTATTTTGTAGGAAATTTTATCAGCTTTAATTTTGAAAGAAAGATAAAAATTGATAGGAGTAACTGTTTTCGAGATATAAGCAAAAAACCAATAAGAAAACTGTAACTGTTACTGAACAAAAATGTAATTCAGTTTTCAATGTTTGAGACGAAGACGAAAATGCAGCATTTAAAATCGACTCTGAAGACTTCAGTGACTTATATGTCACCACCTTTTTCTTCTAATAAAGTATTGGACCTAATAAATTAAGTGTTTTTTAAATCACAAAACATTTTCTGTTAAAGCACTTTTTTTAAATATTAATTATTTTCAAACTTATATCTCGCTTATGGTTAGTCCAACATAAAAAATGCAAGATACTATTTTGTAGGAAATTTTATCAGCTTTAATTTTAGTAAAAAGATAAAAATTGATAGGAGTAACTGTTTTCGAGATATAAGCAAGAAACCAAAAAACTGTTACCTTAATTAAGCGTTTGCTTATAAGCAAATTTTGTACTAAAAACAACTCTGAAGACTTTGGTGACTTTTATGTCTTCTCCTTTTTCCTCTACTAATGTGTTAGACCAAATTAATTTAGTTTAATATCGGTTTTTCAAACATTTTATTTTAAAGCAAATTTTTGTTAAAGATTATTTATATCCAGCTCTATAACTCGCTTATGGTTGGTCCTACAAAAAAATGCATATAACTATTTTGTAGAAAATTTTATCAGCTTTAATTCTGAAAAAAAGATAAAAATTGATAGGAGTAACTGTTTTCGAGATATAAGCAAGAAACCGAAAAACTGTTACCTTAAATAAGCGTTTGCATATAAGCAAATTTAGTACTATTAGTATTATTATTATTAATGTTATTGTTATTAATATGACGACTAAAGACGACTCTCAAACATTTAGTGACTTTTATGTCTTCTCCTTTTTCCTCTACTAAAAGTGTTAGACACAATTAATTTAGTTTAATTCCGGTTTTTCAAGCATTTTATCGTAAAGCAAATTTTTGTTAAATATTATTTATATCCAACTCTATAACTCGTTTATACTTGGTCCTACAAGAAAAATGTAAATAACTATTTTGTTGGAAATTTTATCAGCTTTAATTTTGAAAAATAGATAAAAATTGATTGGAGTAATTGTTTTCGAGATATAAGCAAAAAACCAAAGTGAAAACTGTTACAGTTACTGAACAAAAATGTAATTCAGTTTTCAATGTTTGAGACGAAGACGAAAATGCAGCATTTAAAATCGACTCTGAAGACTTCAGCGACTTTTATGTTACCTCCATTTTCTTCTAATAAAGTATTGGACCCAATAAATTAAGTGTATTTTAAATCACAAGGCATTTTCTGTTAAAGCACTTTTTTTTTAAATATTAATAATTTTTAAACTTATATCTCGCTTATGGTTAGTCTTACATGAAAAATTCAAATAACTATTTTGTAGGAAATTTTATCAGCTTTAATGTTTGTAAAAAAATAAAAATTGATATAAGTAACTGTTTTTGAGATATAAGCAAGAAACCAAAAAACTGTTACCTTAATTAAGCGTTTGCATGTAAGCAAATTTAGTACTATTAGTATTGTTATTATTAATGTTATTGTTATTAATATGACGACTAAAGACGACTCTGAAACCTTTAGTGACTTTTATGTCTTCTTCTTTTTCCTCTACTAAAGTGTTAGACACAATTAATTTAGTTTAATTTTAGTTTTTCAAACATTTTATTTTAAAGCAAGTTTTTGTTAAATATTATTTATATCCAACTCTATAACTCGCTTATGGTTGGTCCTACAAGAAAAATGCAAATAACTATTTTGTAGGAAATTTTATCAGCTTTAATTTTAAAAGAAAGATAAAAATTGATAGGAGTAACTGTTTTCGAGATATAAGCAAAAAACCAATATGAAAACTGTAACTGTTACTGAACAAAAATGTAATTCAGTTTTCAATGTTTGAGACGAAGACGAAAATGCAGCATTTAAAATCGACTCTGAAGACTTCAGTGACTTATATGTCACCTCCTTTTTCTTCTAATAAAGTATTGGACCTAATAAATTAAGTGTATTTTAAATCACTAAACATTTTCTGTTAAAGCACTTTTTTTTAAATATTAATTATTTTCAAACTTATATCTCGCTTATAGTTGGTCCTACAAGAAAAATGCAAATAACTATTTTGTAGGAAATTTTATCAGCTTTAATTTTGAAAAAAAGATAAAAATTGATAGGAGTAACTGTTTTCGAGATATAAGCAAAAAGCCAATAAGAAAACTGTAACTGTTACTGAACAAAAATGTAATTCAGTTTTCAATGTTTGAGACGAAGACGAAAATGCAGCATTTAAAATCGACTCTGAAGACTTCAGTGACTTATATGTCACCACCTTTTTCTTCTAATAAAGTATTGGACCTAATAAATTAAGTGTTTTTTAAATCACAAAACATTTTCTGTTAAAGCACTTTTTTTAAATATTAATTATTTTCAAACTTATATCTCGCTTATGGTTAGTCCGACATAAAAAATGCAAGATACTATTTTGTAGGAAATTTTATCAGCTTTAATTTTAGTAAAAAGATAAAAATTGATAGGAGTAACTGTTTTCGAGATATAAGCAAGAAACCAAAAAACTGTTACCTTAATTAAGCGTTTGCTTATAAGCAAATTTTGTACTAAAAACAACTCTGAAGACTTTGGTGACTTTTATGTCTTCTCCTTTTTCCTCTACTAATGTGTTAGACCAAATTAATTTAGTTTAATATCGGTTTTTCAAACATTTTATTTTAAAGCAAATTTTTGTTAAAGATTATTTATATCCAGCTCTATAACTCGCTTATGGTTGGTCCTACAAAAAAATGCATATAACTATTTTGTAGAAAATTTTATCAGCTTTAATTCTGAAAAAAAGATAAAAATTGATAGGAGTAACTGTTTTCGAGATATAAGCAAGAAACCGAAAAACTGTTACCTTAAATAAGCGTTTGCATATAAGCAAATTTAGTACTATTAGTATTATTATTATTAATGTTATTGTTATTAATATGACGACTAAAGACGACTCTCAAACATTTAGTGACTTTTATGTCTTCTCCTTTTTCCTCTACTAAAAGTGTTAGACACAATTAATTTAGTTTAATTCCGGTTTTTCAAGCATTTTATCGTAAAGCAAATTTTTGTTAAATATTATTTATATCCAACTCTATAACTCGTTTATACTTGGTCCTACAAGAAAAATGTAAATAACTATTTTGTTGGAAATTTTATCAGCTTTAATTTTGAAAGATAGATAAAAATTGATTGGAGTAATTGTTTTCGAGATATAAGCAAAAAACCAAAGTGAAAACTGTTACAGTTACTGAACAAAAATGTAATTCAGTTTTCAATGTTTGAGACGAAGACGAAAATGCAGCATTTAAAATCGACTCTGAAGACTTCAGCGACTTTTATGTTACCTCCATTTTCTTCTAATAAAGTATTGGACCCAATAAATTAAGTGTATTTTAAATCACAAGGCATTTTCTGTTAAAGCACTTTTTTTTTAAATACTAATAATTTTTAAACTTATATCTCGCTTATGGTTAGTCTTACATGAAAAATTCAAATAACTATTTTGTAGGAAATTTTATCAGCTTTAATGTTTGTAAAAAAATAAAAATTGATATAAGTAACTGTTTTTGAGATATAAGCAAGAAACCAAAAAACTGTTACCTTAATTAAGCGTTTGCATGTAAGCAAATTTAGTACTATTAGTATTGTTATTATTAATGTTATTGTTATTAATATGACGACTAAAGACGACTCTGAAACCTTTAGTGACTTTTATGTCTTCTTCTTTTTCCTCTACTAAAGTGTTAGACACAATTAATTTAGTTTAATTTTAGTTTTTCAAACATTTTATTTTAAAGCAAGTTTTTGTTAAATATTATTTATATCCAACTCTATAACTCGCTTATGGTTGGTCCTACAAGAAAAATGCAAATAACTATTTTGTAGGAAATTTTATCAGCTTTAATTTTAAAAGAAAGATAAAAATTGATAGGAGTAACTGTTTTCGAGATATAAGCAAAAAACCAATATGAAAACTGTAACTGTTACTGAACAAAAATGTAATTCAGTTTTCAATGTTTGAGACGAAGACGAAAATGCAGCATTTAAAATCGACTCTGAAGACTTCAGTGACTTATATGTCACCTCCTTTTTCTTCTAATAAAGTATTGGACCTAATAAATTAAGTGTATTTTAAATCACTAAACATTTTCTGTTAAAGCACTTTTTTTTAAATATTAATTATTTTCAAACTTATATCTCGCTTATAGTTGGTCCTACAAGAAAAATGCAAATAACTATTTTGTAGGAAATTTTATCAGCTTTAATTTTGAAAAAAAGATAAAAATTGATAGGAGTAACTGTTTTCGAGATATAACCAAAAAGCCAATAAGAAAACTGTAACTGTTACTGAACAAAAATGTAATTCAGTTTTCAATGTTTGAGACGAAGACGAAAATGCAGCATTTAAAATCGACTCTGAAGACTTCAGTGACTTATATGTCACCTCCTTTTTCTTCTAATAAAGTATTGGACTTAATAAATTAAGTGTATTTTAAATCACAAAATATTTTCTGTTAAAGCACTTTTTTTTAAATATTAATTATTTTCAAACTTATATCTCGCTTATGGTTAGTCCTACATGAAAAATGCAAATAACTATTTTGTAGGAAATTTTATCAGCTTTAATTTTAGTAAAAAGATAAAAATTGATAGGAGTAACTGTTTTCGAGATATAAGCAAGAAACTGTTGCCTTAATTAAGCGCTTGCATATAAGCAAATTTAGTACTATTAGTATTATTATTATTAATGTTATTGTTATTAATATGACGACTAAAAACGACTCTCAAGACTTTGGTGACTTTTATGTCTTCTCATTTTTCCTCCACTAAAGTGTTAGTCTTAATTAATTTAGTTTAATTTTAGTTTTTCAAACATTTTATTTTAATGCAAATTTTTGTTAAATATTATTTATATCCATCTCTATAACTCGCTTATGTTTGGTCCTACAAGAAAAATGCAAATAACTATTTTGTTGGAAATTTTACCAGCTTTAATTTTGAAAAAAAGATAAAATTTGATAGGTGTAACGGTTTTCGAGACATAAGCAAAAAACCAATAAGAAAACTGTAACTGTTACTGAACAAAAATGTAATTCAGTTTTCAATGTTTGAGACGAAGACGAAAATGCAGCATTTAAAAACGACTCTGAAGACTTTGGTGACTTTTATGTCTTCTCCTTTTTCCTATACTAAAGTGTTAGACTCAATTAATTTAGTTTAATTTCGGTTTTTCAAACATTTTATTTTAAAGCAAATTTTTGTTAAATATTATTTATGTCCAACTCTATAACTCGTTTATGCTTGGTCCTACCAGAAAAATGTAAATAACTATTTTGATGGAAATTTTATCAGCTTTAATTTTGGATGAAAGATAAAATTTGATAGGAGTAATAATAATAATAATAATAATAGTAATAATAATAATTATAATAATAATAATATTAATAATAATAATAATAAAAATAAAAATAGTAATAAAAGTAAGCTTAGTTTTCTAAGCAAAAATGAAGCTTATTTTGTGTGCTATATGAGCGTTTTCTCATTTCTATGCAAGAAATCATCTGTGATGTGTTTTTAGGCAAGAAATTGTCTAAAATTAATAACTCATTTTAAAAGTGGTATAAAAACATTTACTATGCAAAAGTTAATAATAATAATAATAATAATAATAATAATAATAATAATAATAATAATAATAATAATAATAAAAAGATTAACAATAATAATAATAATAATAATAATAATAGTAATAATAATAATAATATTAATAATAATAATAGTAATAAAAATAATAATAATAGTAATAAAAGTAAGCTTAGTTTTCTAAGCAAAAATGAAGCTTATTTTGTGTGTTATATGAGCGTTTTCTCATTTCTATGCAAGAGATCATCTGTAATGTGTTTTTAGGCAAGAAATTGAATGAAATTAATAACTCATTTTAAAACTGGTATAAAAACATTTACTATACAAAAGTTATAATCGGTTTTTAATAATAATAATATTAATAATAATAATAATAATAGTAATAATAGTAATAAAAATAATAGTAATAATAATAATAATAATAATAAAAATAATAATAATAGTAGTAATAAAAGTAAGCTTAGTTTTCTAAGCAAAAATTAAGCTTATTTTGTGTGTTATATGAGCGTTTTCTCATTTCTATGCAAGAGATCATCTGTGATGTGTTTTTAGGCAAGAAATTGAATAAAATTAATAACTCATTTTAAAACTGGTATAAAAACATTTACTATACAAAAGTTATAATCGGTTTTAATAATAATAATATTAATAATAATAATAATAATAATAGTAATTATAATAATAAAAATAATAGTAATAATAATAATAATATTAAAATAATAATAATAGTAGTAATAAAAGTAAGCTTAGTTTTCTAAGCAAAAATGAAGCTTATTTTGTGTTATATGAGCGTTTTCTCATTTCTATGCAAAAGATCATGTGTGATATGTGTTTTTAGGCAATCTAAGCCATTTTATAGTTTTTAGGCAAGAAATTGGCTAAAATTAATCACTCATTTTAAAACTGGTATAAAAACAATACTAGACAAAAGTTATAATCGGTTTTTAATAATAACAATAATAATAATAATAATAATAATAATAATAATAATAATAATAATAATAATAATAATAATAATAACAATAATAATAATAATAAAAATACTAATAATAGTAATATTTACTATACAAAAGTTATAATCGGTTTTTAATAATAATAATATTAATAATAATAATAATAATAGTAATAATAATAATAAAAATAATAATAATAGTAGTAATAAAAGTAAGCTTAGTTTTCTAAGCAAAAATGAAGCTTATTTTGTGTTATATGAGCGTTTTCTCATTTCTATGCAAGAGATCATCAGTGATCTCTGTTTTTAGGCAAGAAATTGTCTAAAATTAATAACTCATTTTAAAACTGGTATAAAAACATTTACTATACAAAAGTTATAATCGGTTTTTAATAATAATAATATTAATATAAATAATAATAATAATAATAGTAATATTAATAATAAAAATAATAGTAATAATAATAATAATAATAATAATAATAATAATAATAATAATAATAATAATAATAATAATAATAATAGTAGTAATAAAAGTAAGCTTAGTTTTCTAAGCAAAAATGAAGCTTATTTTGTGTTAGATGAGCGTTTTCTCATTTCTATGCAAAAGATCATGTGTGATCTGTGTTTTTAGACAATATAAGCCATTTTATAGTTTTTAATATTTAACAGAAATTTGCTTTAAAATAAAATGTTTGAAAAACACTTTAGTAGAGGAAAAAAGAGGAGACATAAAAGTCACTTAAGTCTTAAATGTAATTCAGTTTTCAATGTTTGAGACGAAGACGAAATTGCAGCATTTACAAACGACTCTAAAGGCTTCAGTGACTTTTCTGTCACCTCTTTTTTCTTCAAATAGATTATTGGACCCAATAAATTATGTGTATTTTAAATCACAAGACATTTTCTGTTGAAGCACTTTTTTTTAAATTGTAATTATTTTCAAACTTATATCCCGCTTATGGTTAGTCCTACATGAAAAATGCAAATAACTATTTTGTAGGAAATTTTATCAGCCTTAATTTTAGTAAAAAAGATAAAAATTGATAGGAGTAACTGTTTTCGAGATATAAGCAAGAAACCAAAAAACTGTTACCTTAATTAAGCGTTTGCATATAAGCAAATTTAGTACTATTAGTATTATTATTATTAATGTTATTGTTATTAATTTGACGACTAAAGACGACTCTAAAACATTTGGTGACTTTTATGTCTTCTCCTTTTTCCTCTACTAAAGTGTTAGACACAATTAATTTAGTTTAATTCCGGTTTTTCAAGCATTTTATTTTAAAGCAAATTTTTGATAAATATTATTTATATCCAACTCTATAACTCGTTTATGCTTGGTCCTGCAAGAAAAATGTAAATAACTATTTTGTTGGAAATTTTATCAGCTTTAATTTTGGAAGAAAGATAAAATTTGATAGAAGTAAGTGTTTTCGAGATATAAGCAAAAAACCAATAAGAAAACTGTAACTGTTCCTGAACAAAAATGTAATTCAGTTTTCAATGTTTGAGACGAAGACGAAAATGCAGCATTTAAAAACGACTCTGAAGACTTCAGTGACTTTTATGTCACCTCCTTTTTCTTCTATTAAAGTATTGGACCCAATAAATTAAGTGTATTTTAAATCACAAGACATTTTTTGTTAGAGCACTTTTTTTAAATATTAATTATTTTCAATCATTTATCTCGCTTATGGTTAGTCCTACATGAAAAATGCAAATAACTATTTTGTAGGAAATTTTATTAGCTTTAATTATAGTAAAAAATAAAAACTGATAGGAGTAACTGTTTTCGAGATATAAGCAAGAAACCAAAAAACTGTTACCTTAATTATGCGTTTGCATATAAGGAAATTTAGTACTATTAGTATTATTATTATTAATGTTATTGTTATTAATATGACGACTAAAATCGACTCTGAAAACTTTGGATACTTTTATGTCTTCTCCTTTTTCCTCTACTAAAGTGTTTGACCCAATTAATTTAGTTTAATTTCGGTTAGTAAAAAGATAAAAATTGATAGGAGTAACTGTTTTCAAGATATAAGCAAGAAACCAAAAAACTGTTACTTTAATTAAGCGCTTGCATATAAGCAAATTTAGTACTATTAGTATTATTATTATTAATGTTATTTGTGGTGGCGGGTGCTTATCCAATAAGACACATAGGTGCTTTTAATAGTTTAATGAATAAATAAAAAAAGTGAACAATTTGAGGAGAAACTTGTCGCACTGCCCGGAGTAGGTACGTCTATATGCGACGACGTTCGTACCACTTCTCTCGAGGGTTGGAGAACCTGAGGGAAAGTTCTGGTCTCTCAAGGACCAAAACAGAGCAGGTAGTTTTTCAAATACACTTCATATTGTTATTAATATTACGACTAAAGACAACTCTGAAACCTTTCGTGACTTTTATGTCTTTACTTTTTTCCTCTACTAAAGTGTTAGACACAATTAAATTAGTTTAATTTTAGTTTTTCAAACATTTTATTTTAAAGCAAATTTTTGTTAAATATTATTTATATCCAACTCTATAACTCGCTTATGGTTGGTCCTACAAGAAAAATGCAAATAACTATTTTGTAGGAAATTTTATCAGCTTTAATTTTAAAAGAAAAATAAAAATTGATAGGAGTAACTGTTTTCGAGATATAAGCAAAAAACCAATAAGAAAACTGTGACTGTTACTGAAAAAAATGTAATTCAGTTTTTAATGTTTGAGACGAAGACGAAAATGCAGCATTTAAAAACGACTTTGAAGACTTCAGTGACTTTTTGTGTCATCTCTTTTTTCTTCTAATAAAGTATTGGACCCAATAAATTAAGTGTATTTTAAATCACAAGCATTTTTTCTTAAAGCACTTTTTTTTTAAATATTAATTATTTTCAAACTTATATCTCGCTTATGGTTAGTCCTACATGAAAAATGCAAATAACTATTTTGTAGGAAATTTTATCAGCTTTAATTTTAGCAAAAAGATAAAAATTGTTAGGAGTAACTGTTTTCGAGATATAAGCAAGAAACCAAAAAACTGTTACCTTAATTAAGCGTTTGCATAAAAGCAAATTTAGTACTATTAGTATTATTATTATTAATGTTATTGTTATTAATATGACGACTAAAAACGACTCTGAAGACTTTGGTGACTTTTATGTCTCCTCCTTTTTTCTCTACTAAATTGTTAGACCCAATTAATTTAGTTTAATTTCGGTTTTTCAAACATTTTATTTTAAAGCAAATTTTTGTTAAAGATTATTTATATCCAACTCTATAACTCGCTTATGGTTGGTCCTACAAAAAAAATGCATTTAACTATTTTGTAGGAAATTTTATCAGCTTTAATTTTGAAAAAAGATAAAAATTGATAGGAGTAATTGTTTTTGAGATATAAGCAAAAAACCAAAGTGAAAACTGTTACAGTTACTGAACAAAAATGTAATTCAGTTTTCAATGTTTGAGACAAAGACGAAAATGCAGCATTTAAAAACGACTCTAAAGACTTCAGCGACTTTTATGTCACCTCCTTTTTCTTCTAATAAAGTATTGGACCCAATAAATTAAGTGTATTTTAATCACAAGACATTTTCTGTTAAAGCACTTTTTTTTTAAATATTAATAATTTTTAAACTTATATCTCGCTTATGGTTAGTCTTACATGAAAAATGCAAATAACTATTTTGTAGGAAATTTTATCAGCTTTAATATTAGTAAAAAGATAAAAAATTGATATAAGTAACTGTTTTCGAGATATAAGCAAGAAACCAAGAAACTGTTACCTTAATTAAGCGTTTGCATGTAAGCAAATTTAGTACTATTAGTATTATTATTATTAATGTTATTGTTATTAATATGACGACTAAAGACGACTCTGAAACCTTTAGTGACTTTTATGTCTTCTCCTTTTTCCTCTACTAACGTGTTAGACACAATACATTTAGTTTAATTTTAGTTTTTCAAACATTTTATTTTAAAGCAAATTTTTGTTAAATATTATTTACATCCAACTCTATAACTCGCTTATGGTTGGTCCTACAAGAAAAATGCAAATAACTATTTTGTAGGAAATTTTATCAGCTTTAATTTTGAAAAAAAGATAAAAATTGATAGGAGTAACTGTTTTCTAGATATAAGCAAAAAACCAATTCGAAAACTGTAACTGTTACTGAACAAAAATGTAATACAGTTTTCAATGTTTAAGACGAAGACGAAAATGCAGCATTTAAAATCGACTCTGAAGACTTCAGTGACTTATATGTCACCTCCTTTTTCTTCTAATTAAGTATTGGACCCAATAAATTAAGTGTATTTTAAATCACAAGACATTTTCTGTTAAAACTCATTTTTAATTATAAATTATTTTCAAACTTATATTTCGCTTATGGTTAGTTCTACATGAAAAATGCAAATAACTATTTTGTAGGAAATTTTATCACCTTTAATTTTGGTAAAATGGTAAAAATTGACAGGAGTAACTGTTTTCGAGATATAAGCAAAAAACAAAAAAACTGTTACCTTAATTAAGCGCTTGCATATAAGCAAATTTAGTACTACTAGTATTGTTATTATAAATGTTATTGTTATTAATATGACGACTAAAGACAACTCTAAGACTTTAGTGACTTTTATGTCTCCTCCTTTTTCCTCTACTAAAGTGTTAGACACAATTAATTTAGTTCAATTTTAGTTTTTCAAACATTTTATTTTAAAGCAAATTTTTGTTAAATATTAAAAACTACAAAATGGCTTAGATTGCCTAAAAACACAGATCACACATGATCTTTTGCATAGAAATGAGAAAACGCTCATGTAACACAAAATAAGCTCCATTTTTCCTTATTAAAAGTATTATAATTATTATTACTTTTATTACTATTATTATTATTATTATTATTATTATTATTGTTAATATTATTATTATTATTTCTAATATTATTATTATTATTATTAAAATTATTATTATTATTATTATTATTATTGTTAACTTTTGTATAGTAAATGTTTTTATACCAGTTTTAAAATGAGTTATTAATTTTAGACAATTTCTTGCCTAAAAACACAGATCACAGATGATCTCTTGCATAGAAATGAGAAAACGCTCATATAACACAAAATAAGCTTCATTTTTGCTTAGAAAACTAAGCTTACTTTTATTACTACCATTATTATTTTTTTTATTATTATTATTATAATTACTATTATTTTTATTATTATTATTACTATTATTATTATTATTGTTATTATTATTATTATTAATATTATTATTATTAAAAACCGATTATAACTTTTGTATAGTAAATGTTTTTATACCAGTTTTAAAATGAGTTATTAATTTTAGACAATTTCTTGCCTAAAAACACAGATCACAGATGATCTCTTGCATAGAAATGAGAAAACGCTCAGATAACACAAAATAAGCTTCATTTTTCTTTATTAAAAGTATTATTATTATTATTATTATTACATTGGTTACTATTATTATTATTATTATTATTATTATTATTATTATTATTATTATTATTATTATTATTATTATTATTATTATTATTATTATTATTATTATTATTATTATTATTATTATTAACTTTTGTATTGTAAATGTTTTTATACCAGTTTTAAAATGAGTTATTAATTTTAGAAAATTTCTTGTCTAAAAACACAGATCACAGATGATCTCTTGCATAGAAATGAGAAAACGCTCAGATAACACAAAATAAGCTTCATTTTTGCTTAGAAAACTAAGCTTACTTTTATTACTATTATTATTTTTATTATTATTATTATTATTATTATTATTATTATTGTTATTATTATTATTATTATTATTAAAAAATTATATTAAACACACGACAGAAAACGTCGTATTCTGACACAAAAAAAACGAATTACGTTATAGACTTGACGAGAGCGGCGTATCTCAGACTCTTATAGGACTCTTATAGGGTCAAAAAGTATCAGTTTGGATTAAAACAAATTATTTTTGTTAACTCTCAGTCTGAATTGGTCATCAGTTCAAACAAAAACGGCTTATTTTAGACGATCTTTTGCTTACATCGAACACACTAAAAACGTATTAATCTGGCATAAAAGAGCAATTTATGTATCACTTTGGATAAAGGCAGCTAATCCTATTTGTTTCATTGCTTAAAATATACAAAATTGTTAATAAATCTAACAAAAACGCTGTATTCTAGCACAAAATACTAATTACATTATAGTTTCGACGAGAATAGCTTATTTGGAATGATTCTATGCTTCCAAACGAGTAAATTTTTATTAAACAGATGCCAATCATCATGTTTTGTCCTATAAAGACATTTTATATTGCAGTTTGTATTAAAACAAAATATTTTCGTTGATTCTTTGTTAGAAGCAGCAAACCTAACATTAAAGAATCTGAAAACTTTGTATTCGGACACAAACCACCGAATTTTGTATCAGTTTAGACAAAAACGGTTGATTTTCGACAATATTTTGCTTTGAACAAGAAAACTTATATCAAACTGACTAAAAACGTCTTATTTTAGCTCAAAACAAAAGATTTGCGTTATAGTCTTAACGAGAGCTGTTAATTTCAAACGGTTCTATGCTTTGAAACGAGTAAACTTTCACTGAACAGAGGAAAAACATCTTATTTCGCCTTTTAAAAACGATTCATGCCACAGTTAGGATAAAAGCCAATTATTTTCGTTAATTCATTGTTACAAACAAGAAACCTTACATCAAAGTAACTGAAAACCCCATATTCAGGCACAGAAACGAGTAAACTTTTATAGGACAGATGCAAAATACTATATTACCACATAAATCGTTATTTTAAAGCAAAGTATTAGCTTTTGCACTTGTTCAATTAAAGTTTGCTTACTTCGAAGTATGTAATCGTCCGAAATAATTTTTTTTTGTCAAAACTATAACGTAATTTGTTTTTTGAGCTTGAATATAGAGTTTTCATTACGTTTTATAGTAGTTTACTCTACTCTAAGCATAGAATCAAACAGTGTAATCCGCTTTTGTTAAAACTGATACATAATTTGCTCTTATTTTCGAGAATAAGACGATTTCAATATGTTTGACAAAATTTTTCTTGTTTATAGCAAGGAATCGTTTAAAATAATTTGTATTTGCCTAAACTGATACGTAATTCGATATTTGTGCATGGATACGAAGTTTTCAGTTTCTTTGACGTGAAATTTTTTGTTGCAAAAGGTAATAATTTGCTTTAAAACAACGCTTTATATGGTAATATGTGGTTTTGCATCTGCCCCATAAAAGTTCATTAGTTTCGAATCATAAAATCGTTTGAAATAAACAGTGCTGGTCAAAACTATAACGTAAATTATTTCTTTGAGACGAAATTTAAAGTTTTCATTAAGTTTTATACAAGTTTACTCTATTCTAAGTAAAGAAGTAATCAGGATAAATTGCTTTTATCTAGAGTAATATATAATTTGCAGTTTTCAGCCAGAATAAGACGTTTTTAATCTTTTTAATGTAAGTTTTTGTATGCAAAACAAAGGATCGTCTAAAGTAAGCAGTTTTTGTCCAGACTGAAACGTAATTCGAATTTCTGTGCCTGAATAAGGGGTTTTCAGTTACTTTGATGTAAGGTTTCTTGTTTGTAGCAATGAATTAACGAAAATAATTGGTTTTTATCCTAACTGTGGCATGAATCGTTTTTAAAAGGCGAAATAAGATGTTTTTCCTCTGTTCAGTGAAAGTTTACTCGTTTCAAAGCATAGAACCGTTTGAAATTAACAACTCTCGTTAAGACTATAACGCAGATCTTTTGTTTTGTGCTAAAATAAGACGTTTTTAGTCAGTGTGATATAAGTTTTCTTGTTCAAAGCAAAATATTGTCGAAAATCAACCGTTTTTGTCTAAACTGATACAAAATTCGGTGGTTTGTGTCCGAATACAAAGTTTTCAGATTCTTTAATGCTAGGTTTGCTGCTTCTAACAAAGAATCAACGAAAATATTTTGTTTTACTACAAACTGCAATATGAAATGTCTTTATAGGACAAAACATGATGTTTGGCATCTGTTTAATTAAAATTTACTCGTTTGGAAGCATAGAATCATTCCAAACAAGCTATTCTCGTCGAAACTATAATGTAATTAGTATTTTGTGCTAGAATACAGCGTTTTTGTTAGATTTATTAACAATTTTGTCTATTTTAAGCAATGAAACGAATAGGATTAGCTGCCTTTATCCAAAGTGATACATAAATTGCTCTTTTATGCCAGATTAATACGTTTTTAGTCTGTTCGATGTAAGTTTTCTTGTTCAAAGCAAAAGATCGTCTAAAATAAGCCGTTTTTGTTTGAACTGATAACAACTGTTGACTGAGAGTCAACAAAAATAATTTGTTTTAATCCAAACTGATACTTTTTGACCCTATAAGAGTCCTATAAGAGTCCGAGATACGCCGTTCTCGGCAAGTCTATAACGTAATTCGTTTTTTTGTGTCAGAATACGACGTATTTTGTCTGTTTAATATAATTTTTTAATAATAATAATAATAATAACAATAATAATAATAATAATAATAATAATAATAATAATAATAATAATATTAAAAAATTAATAATAGTAATAAAAATAAGCTTTGTTTTCTAAGCAAAAATGAAGCTTATTTTGTGTGTTATATGAGTGTTTTCTCATTTCTATGCAAGAGATCATCTGTGATCTGTGTTTTTAGTCAAGAAATTGAATAAAATTAATAACTCATTTTAAAACTGGTATAAAAACATTTACTATACAAAAGTTAATAATAATAATAATAATAATGATAATACTTATAATAATGAATTTCTTTCTAAATTAAAGCTTAGTTTTTCTAAGCAAAAATGAAGCTTATTTTGTGTTATCTGCGCGTTTTCTCATTTCTATGCAGGAGATCATCTGTGATCTGTGTTTTTAGGCAAGAAATTGAATAAAATTAATAACTCATTTTAAAACTGGTATAAAAACATTTACTATACAAAAGTTAAAATTGGTTTTTAATAATAATAATATTAATAATAATAATAATAATAATAATAATAATAATAATTATAATAATAATAATAATAGTAGTAATAATAATAATAAAAATAATAGTAATAATAATAATAATAAAAATAATAATAATAGTAGTAATAAAAGTAAGCTTAGTTTTATAAGCAAAAATGAAGCTTATTTTGTGTTATATGAGCGTTTTCTCATTTCTATGCAAAAGATAATGCGTGATCTATGTTTTTAGGCAATCTAAGCCATTTTATAGTTTTTAGGCAAGAAATTGTCTAAAATTTATCACTCATTTTAAAACTGGTATAAAAACAATACTATACAAATGTTATAATCGGTTTTTAATAATACCAATTATAATAATAATAATAATAATAATAATATTAATAATAATAATAATAATAATAAAAATAATAATAATAATAATAATAACAATAATAGTAATAAAAATAATAATAATAGTAATAAAAGTAAGCTTAGTTTTCTAAGCAAAAATGAAGCTTATTTTGTGTTATATGAGCGTTTTCTCATTTCTATGCAAGAGATCATCTGTGATCTGTGTTTTTAGGCAAGAAATTGAATAAAATTAATAACTCATTTTAAAACTGGTATAAAAACATTTACTATACAAAAGTTAATAATAATAATAATAATAATAATAATGATAATACTTATAATAATGAATTTCTTTCTAAATTAAAGCTTAGTTTTTCTAAGCAAAAATGAAGCTTATTTTGTGTTATCTGAGCGTTTTCTCATTTCTATGCAGGAGATCATCTGTGATCTGTGCTTTTAGGCAAGAAATTGTCTAAAATTAATAACTCATTTTAAAACTGGTATAAAAACATTTACTATACAAAAGTTAAAATCGGTTTTTAATAATAATAATATTAATAATTATAATAATAATAATAATAATAATAAAAATAGTAATAATAATAATAATAAAATTAATAGTAATAGTAATAATAATAATAAAAATAATAATAATAGTAGTAATAAAAGTAAGCTTAGTTTTCTAAGCAAAAATGAAGCTTATTTTGTGTTATATGAGCGTTTTCTCATTTCTATGCAAAAGATAATGTGTCATCTGTGTTTTTAGGCAATCTAAGCCATTTTATAGTTGTTAATATTTAACAAAAATTTGCTTTAAAATAAAATGTTTGAAAAACTGAAATTAAACTAAATTAATTGTGTCTAACACTTTGGTAGAGGAAAAAGGAGAAGACATAAATGTCACTAAAGTCTTAAATGTAATTCAGTTTTTAACGTTTGAGACGAAGACGAAAATGCAGCATTTATTGTCACTTTAATTTTAGTAAAAATTTTAGTAAAAAGATAAAAATTGATAGGTGTAATTGTTTTCGAGATATAAGCAAGAAACCAAAAAACTGTTACCTTAATTAAGCGCTTGCATATATGCAAATTTAGTACTAAAAACAACTCTGAAGACTTTGGTGACTTTTATGTCTTCTCTTTTTCCTCTACTAAAGTGTTAGACACAATTAATTTAGTTTAATTTCAGTTTTTCAAACATTTTTTTTAAAGCAAATTTTTGTTTAAGATTATTTATATCCAACTCTATAACTCGCTTATGGTTGGTCCTACAAGAAAAATGCAAATAACTAATTTGTAGGAAATTTTATCAGCTTTAATTTTGGAAAAAAAAATAAAAATTGATAGGAGTAATTGTTTTTGAGATATAAGCAAAAAACCAAAGTGAAAACTGTTACAGTTACTAAACAAAAATGTAATTCAGTTTTCAATGTTTGAGACGAAGACGAAAATGCAGCATTTAAAAACGACTCTGAAGACTTCAGCGACTTTTATGTCACCCCCTTTTTCTTCTAATAAAGTATTGGACCCAATAAATTAAGTGTATTTTAAATCACAAGGCATTTTCTGTTAAAGCACTTTTTTTTAATATTAATAATTTTTAAAGTTATATCTCGCTTATGGTTAGTCTTACATTAAAAATGCAAATAACTATTTTGTAGGAAATTTTATCAGCTTTAATTTTAGTGAAAAGATAAAAATTGATATAAGTAACTGTTTTCGAGATATAAGCAAGAAACCAAAAAACTGTTACCTTAATTAAGCGTTTGCATGTAAGCAAATTTAGTACTATTAGTATTATTATTATTAATGTTATTGTTATTAATATGACGACTAAAAACGACTCTGAAGACTTTGGTGACTTTTATGTCTTCTCCTTTTTCCTATACTAAAGTGTTAGACTCAATTAATTTAGTTTAATTTCGGTTTTTCAAACATTTTATTTTAAAGCAAATTTTTGTTAAAGATTATTTATATCCAACTCTATAACTCGCTTATGGTTGGTCCTACAAGAAAAATGCAAATAACTATTTTGTAAAAAATTTTATCAGCTTGAATTTTGAAAAAAGATAAAAATTGATAGGAGTAACTGTTTTCGAGATATAAGCAAAAAACCAATAAGAAAACTGTAACTGTTACTGAACAAAAATGTAATTCAGTTTTCAATGTTTGAGACAAAGACGAAAATGCAGCATTTAAAATCGACTCTGAAGACTTCAGTGACTTTTATGTCACCTCCTTTTTCTTCTAGTAAAGTATTGGACCCATTAAATTAAGTGTATTTTAAATCACAAGACATTTTCTGTTAAAGCACTTTTTTTTTAAATATTAATTATTTTCAAACTTACATCTCGCTTATGGTTAGTCCTACATAAAAAATGCAAATTACTATTTTGTAGGAAATTTTATCAGCTTTAATTTTAGTAAAAAGATAAAAATTAATAGGAGTAACTGTTTTCGAGATATAAGCAAGAAACCAAAAAACTGTAACCTTAATTAAGCGCTTGCATATAAGCAAATTTAGTACTAAAAACCACTCTGAAGACTTTGGTGACTTATGTCTTCTCCTTTTTCCTCTACTAAAGTGTTAGACCCAATTAATTTGGTTTAATATCGGTTTTTCAAACATTTTATTTTAAAGTAAATTTTTGTTAAAGATTATTTATATCCAACTCTATAACTCGCTTATGGTTGGTCCTACAAAAAAATGCAAATAACTATTTTGTAGGAAATTTTATCAGCTTTAATTTTGAAAAAGAGATAAAAATTGATAGGAGTAACTGTTTTCGAGATCTAAGCAAGAAGCCAAAAAACTGTTACCTTAATAAAGCGCTTGCATATAAGCAAATTTAGTACTATTAGTATTATTATTATTAATGTTATTGTTATTAATATGACGATTAAAAACAACTCTGAAGACTTTGGTGACTTTTACGTCTCCTCCTTTTTCCTCTACTAAAGTGTTAGACCCAATTAATTTAGTTTAATTTCGGTTTTTCAAACATTTTATTTTAAAGCAAATTTTTGTTAAAGATTATTTATATCCAACTCTATAACTCGCTTATGGTTGGTCCTACAAAAAAAATGCTAAAAACTATTTTGTAGGAAATTTTATCAGCTTTAATTTTGAAGGAAAGATAAAAATTTATAGGAGTAACTGTTTTCGAGATATAAGCAAGAAACCAAAAAACTGTCACCTTAATTACAGAAAATGTCTTGTGATTTAAAATACACTTAATTTATTGGGTCCAACACTTTATTAGAAGAAAAAGGAGGAGACATAAAAGTCACTGAAGCCTTCAGAGTCGTTATTAAATTCTGCATTTTCGTCTTCGTCTCAAACATTGAAAACTGAATTACATTTTTGTTCAGTAACAGTTACAGTTTTCTTCTTGGTTTTTTGCTTATATCTCGAAAACAATTACTCCTATCAATTTTTATCTATCCTTCAAAATTAAAGCTAATAAAATTTCCTACAAAATAGTTATTTGCATTTCTTTTGTAAGACCAACCATAAGCGAGTTATAGAGTTGGATATAAATAATATTTAACAAAAATTTGCTTTAAAATAAAATGTTTGAAATACTGAAATTAAACTAAATTAATTGTGTTTAACATTTTAGTAGAGGAAAAAGGAGAAGACATAAAAGTCACTAAAGGTTTCAGAGTCGTCTTTAATCGTCATACTAATAACAATAACATTAATAATAATAATACTAATAGTACTAAATTTGCTTGTATGCAAACGCTTAATTAAGGAGACAGTTTTTTGGTTTCTTGCTTACATCTCGAAAACAGTTACTCCTATCAATTTTTATCTTTTTACTAAAATTAAAGCTGATAAAATTTCCTACACAATAGTTATTTGCATTTTTCTTGTAGGACCAAGTATAAGCGAGTTATAAAGATGGATATAAATAATATTTAACAAAAATTTGCTTTAAAATAAAATGTTTGAAATACTGAAATTAAACTAAATAAATTGTGTTTAACACTTTAGTAGAGGAAAAAGGAGAAGACATAAAAGTCACTAAAGGTTTCAGAGTCGTCTTTAATCGTCATACTAATAACAATAACCTTAATAATAATAATACTAATAGTACTAAATTTGCTTGTATGCAAACGCTTAATTAAGGTGACAGTTTTTTGGTTTCTTGCTTATATCTCGAAAACAGTTACTCCTATCAATTTTTATCTTTTTACTAAAATTAAAGCTGATAAAATTTCCTACAAAATAGTTTTTTGCATTTTTCATGTAGGACTAACCATAAGCGAGATATAAGTTCGAAAATAATCAATATTTAAAAAAAAAATGCTTTAACAAAAAATGTCTTGTGATTTAAAATACACTTAATTTATTGGGTCCAATACTTTATTAGAAGAAAAAGGAGGTGACTTAAAAGTCACTGAAGTCTTCAGAGTCGTTTTTAAATGCTGCATTTTCGTCTACGTCTCAATCATCGAAAACTGAATTACATTTTTGTTCAGTAACTGTTACAGTTTTCACTTTGGTTTTTGCTTATATCTCGAAAACAGTTACTCCTATAAATTTTTATCTTTCCTTTAAAAATAAAGCTGATAAAATTTCCTACAAAATAGTTATTTGCATTTTTTTGTAGGACCAACCATAAGCGAGTTATAGAGTTGGATATAAATAATCTTTAACAAAAATTTGCTTTAAAATAAAATGTTTGAAAAACCGAAATTAAACTAAATTAATTGGGTTTAACACTTTAGTAGAAGAAAAAGGAGTAGACGTAAAAGTCCCCAAAGTCTTCAGAGTCGTTTTAATTCGTCATATTAATAACAATAACATTAATAATAATAATACCAATAGTACTAAATTTGCTTATATGCAAACGCTTAATTAAGGTAACAGTTTTTTGGTTTCTTGCTAATATCTCGAAAACAGTTACTCCTATCAATTTTTATCTTTTTACTAAAATTAAAGCTGATAAAATTTCCTACAAAATAGTTATTTGCATTTTTCATGTAGGACTAACCATAAGCGAGATATAAGTTTGAAAATAATTAATATTTAAAAAAAAAGTGCTTTAACAGAAAATGTCTTGTGATTTAAAATACACTTAATTTATTGGGTCCAATACTTTACTAGAAGAAAAAGGAGGTGACATAAAAGTCACTGAAGTCTTCAGAGTCGTTTTTAAATGCTGCATTTTCGTCTTCGTCTCAAACATTGAAAACTGGATTACATTTCTGTTCAGTAACAGTCACAGTTTTCTTATTGGTTTTTTGCTTATATCTCGAAAACAGTTACTCTTATCAAATTTTATCTTTCTTCCAAAATTAAAGCTGATAAAATTTCCAACAAAATAGTTATTTACATTTTTCTTGTAGAACCAAGCATAAACGAGTTATAGAGTTGGATATAAATAATATTTAACAAAAATTTGCTTTAAAATAAAATGCTTGAAAAACCGGAATTAAACTAAATTAATTGTGTCTAACACTTTAGTAGAGGAAAAAGGAGAAGACATAAAACTCACCAAAGTCTTCAGAGTTGTTTTTAGTACTAAATTTGCTTATATGCAAGCGCTTAATTAAGGTAACAGTTTTTTGGTTTCTTGCTTATATCTCGAAAACAGTTACTCCTATCAATTTTTATCTTTTTACTAAAATTAAAGCTGATAAAATTTCCTACAAAATAGTAATTTGCATTTTTTATGTAGGACTAACCATAAGCGAAAAATAAGTTTGATAATAATTAATATTTAAAAAAAAGTGCTTTAACAGAAAATGTCTTGTGATTTAAAATACACTTAATTTAATTAATGGGTCCAATACTTTATTAGAAGAAAAAGGAGGTGACATAAAAGTCACTGAAGTCTTCAGAGTCGATTTTACATGCTGCATTTTCGTCTTCGTCTCAAAAATTGAAAATTGAATTACATTTTTGTTCAGTAACAGTTACAGTTTTCTTATTGGTTTTTTGCTTATATCTCGAAAACAGTTACTCCTATCAATTTTTATCTTTCTTTCAGGATTAAAGCTGATAAAATTTTCTACAAAATAGTTACTTGCATTTTTCTTGTAGGACCAACCATAAGCGAGTTATAGAGTTGGATATAAATAATCTTTAACAAAAATTTGCTTTAAAATAAAATGTTTGAAAAACCGAAATTAAACTAAATTAATTAAGACTAACACTTTAGTGGAGGAAAAAGGGGAAGACATAAAAGTCACCAAAGCCTTGAGAGTCGTTTTTAGTCGTCATATTAATAACAATAACATTAATAATAATAATACTAATAGTACTAAATTTGCTTATATGCAAGCGCTTAATTAAGGTAACAGTTTCTTGCTTATATCTCGAAAACAGTTACTCCTATCAATTTTTATCTTTTAACTAAAATTAAAGCTGATAAAATTTCCTACAAAATAGTTATTTGCATTTTTCATGTAGGACTAACCATAAGCGAGATATAAGTTTGAAAATAATTAATATTTAAAAAAAAGTGCTTTAACAGAAAATGTCTTGTGATTTAAAATACACTTAATTTAATGGGTTCAATACTTTATTAGAAGAAAAAGGAGGTGACATAAAAGTCACTGAAGTCTTCAAAGTCGGTTTTAAATGCTGCATTTTTGTCTTCGTCTCAAACATTGAAAACTGAATTACATTTTTGTTCAGTAACAGTTACAGTTTTTTTATTGGTTTTTTGCTTATATCTCGAAAACAGTTACTCCAATCCATTTTTATTTTTCTCTCAAAATTAAAGCAGATAAAATTTCCTACAAAATCGTTATTTGCATTTTTCTTGTAGGACCAACCATAAGCGAATTATAGAGTTGGATATAAATAATCTTTAACAAAAATTAGCTTTAAAATAAAATGTTTGAAAAACCGAAATTAAACTAAATTAATTGAGTCTAACACTTTAGTATAGGAAAAAGGAGAAGACATAAAAGTCACCAAAGTCTTCAGAGTCGTTTTTAGTCGTCATATTAATTACAATAACATTAATAATAATAATACTAATAGTACTAAATTTGCTTATATGCAAGCGCTTAATTAAGGTAACAGTATTTTGGTTTCTTGCTTATATCTCGAAAACAGTTCCTCCTATCAATTTTTATCTTTTTACTAAAATTAAAGCTGATAAAATTTCCTACAAAATAGTTATTTGAATTTTTCATGTAGGGCTAACCATAAGCGAGATATAAGTTTGAAAATAATTAATATTTAAAACAAAAGTGCTTTAACAGAAAATGCCTTGTGATTTAAAATACACTTAATTTATTGGGTCCAATACTTTATTAGAAGAAAAAGGAGGTGACATAAAAGTCACTGAAGTCTTCAGAGTCGTTTTTAAATGCTGCATTTTTGTCATCGTCTCAAACATTGAAAACTGAATTACATTTTTGTTCAGTAACAGTTACAGTTTTCTTATTGGTTTTTTGCTTATATCTCGAAAACAGTTACACCTATTAAATTTTATCTTTCTTTCAAAATTAAAGCTGATAAAATTTCCAACAAAGTAGTTATTTGCATTTTTCTTGTGGGACCAAGCATAAGCGAGTTATAGAGATGGATATAAATAATATCTAACAAAAATTTGCTTTAAAATAAAATGTTTGAAAACCTGAAATTAAACTAAATTAATTGTGTCTAACACTTTAGTGGAGGAAAAAGGAGAAGACATAAAAGTCTCTAAAGGTTTCAGAGTCGTCTTTAGTCGTCAGATTTACAACAATAACATTAATAATAATGATACTAATAGTACTAAATTTGCTTATATGCAAACGCTTAATTAAGGTAACAGTTTTTTGGTTTCTTGCTTATATCTCGAAAACAGTTACTCCTATCAATTTTTATCTTTTTTTCAAAATTAAAGCTGATAAAATTTCCTACAAAATAGTTATTTGAATTTTTTTGTAGGACCAAGCATAAGCGAGTTATAGAGATGGATATAAATAATATCTAACAAAAATTTGCTTTAAAATAAAATGTTTGAAAACCTGAAATTAAACTAAATTAATTGTGTCTAACACTTTAGTAGAGGAAAAAAGAGAAGACATAAAAGTCACCAAAGTCTTCAGAGTTGTTTTTAGTACTAAATTTGCTTATATGCAAGCGCTTAATAAAGGTAACAGTTTTTTGGTTTCTTGCTTATACCTCGAAAACAGTTACTCCCATCAATTTTTATCTTTTTACTAAAATTAAAGCTGAAAAAATTTCTTACAAAATAGTTATTTGCATTTTTCATGTAGGACTAGCCATAAGCGAGATATAAGTTTGAAAATAATTAATATTTAAAAAAAAAGTGCTTTAACAGAAAATGTCTTGTGATTTAAAATACACTTAATTTATTAGGTCCAATACTTTATTAGAAGAAAAAGGAGGTGACATAAAAGTCACTAAAGTCTTCAGAGTCGTTTTTAAATGCTGCATTTTCGTCTTCGTCTCAAACATTGAAAACTGAATTACATTTTTGTTCAGTAACAGTTACAGTTTTCTTATTGGTTTTTTGCTTATATCTCGAAAACAGTTACTCCTATCAATTTTTATCTTTCTTTCAAAATTCAAGCTGATAAAATTTCCTACAAAATAGTTATTTGCATTTTTCTTGTAGGACCAACCATAAGCGAGTTATAGAGTTGGATATAAATAATATTTAACAAAAATTTGCTTTACAATAAAATGTTTGAAAAACTGAAATTAAATTAATTTAATTGTGTCGAACACTTTAGTAGAGGAAAAAGAAAAAGACATAGAAGTCACTAAAGGTTTCAGAGTCGTCTTTAGTCGTCATATTAATAACAATAACATTAATAATAATAATACTAATAGTACTAAATTTGCTTATATGCAAACGCTTAATTAAGGTAACAGTTTTTTGGTTTCTTGCTTATATCTCGAAAACAGTTACTCCTATCCATTTTTACCTTTTTACTAAAATTAAAGCTGATAAAATTTTCTACAAAATAGTTATTTGCATTTTTCATGTAGGACTAACCATAAGCGAGATATAAGTTTGAAAATAATTAATATTTAAAAAAAAAGTGCTTTAACAGAAAATGTCTTGTGATTAAATTAATTGTGTCTAACACTTTAGTAGAGGAAAAAGGAGAAGACATAAAAGTCACTAAAGGTTTCAGCGTCGTCTTTAGTCGTTATATTAATAGCAATAATATTAATAGTAATAATACTAATAGTACTAAATTTGCTTACATGCAAACGCTTAATTAAGGTAACAGTTTTTTGGTTTCTTGCTTATATCTCGAAAACAGTTACTTATATCAATTTTTATCTTTTCACTAAAATTAAATCTGAAAAAATTTCCTACAAAATAGTTATTTGCATTTTTCATGTAAGACTAACCATAAGCGAGATATAAGTTTAAAAATTATTAATATTTAAAAAAAAAGTGTTCTAACAGAAAATGTCTTGTGATTTAAAACACACTTAATTTATTGGGTCCAATACTTTATTAGAAGATAAAGGAGGTGACATAAAAGTCGCTGAAGTCTTCAGAGTCGTTTTTAAATGCTGCATTTTTGTCTTCGTCTCAAACATTGAAAACTGAATTACATTTTTGTTCAGTAACTGTAACAGTTTTCACTTTGGTTTTTTGCTTATATCTCGAAAACAATTACTCCTATCAATTTTTATCTTTCTTTCAAAATTAAAGCTGATAAAATTTCCTACAAAATAGTTATTTGCATTCCTTTTGTAAGACCAACCATAAGCGAGTTATAAAGTTGGATATAAATAATCTTTAACAAAAATTAGCTTTAAAATAAAATGTTTGAAAAACCGAAATTAAACTAAATTCATTGAGTCTAACACTTTAGTATAGGAAAAAGGAGAAGACATAAAAGTCACCAAAGTCTTCAGAGTCATTTTTAGTCGTCATATTAATAACAATAACATTAATAATAATAATACTAACAGTACTAAATTTGCTTATATGCAAGCGCTTAATTAAGGTATCAGATTTTTGGTTTCTTGCTTATATCTCGAAAACAGTTAGGAGTAACTGTTTTCGAAATAAAAGCAAGAAACTGTTACCTTAATTAAGCGCTTGCATATAAGCAAATTTAGTAATATTAGTATTATTATTATTAATGTTATTGTTATTAATATGACGACTGAAAACGACTCTCAAGACTTTGGTGACTTTTATGTCTTCTCCTTTTTCCTCTACTAAAGTGTTAGTCTTAATTAATTTAGTTTAATTTCGGTTTTTCAAACATTTTATTTTAAAGCAAATTTTTGTTAAAGATTATTTATATCCAACTCTATAACTCGCTTATGGTTGATCCTACAAGAAAAATGCAAATAACAATTTTGTAGGAAATTTTATCAGCTTGAATTTTGAAAAGAAGATAAAAATTGATAGGAGTAATTGTTTTCGAGATATAAGCAAAAAACCAATAAGAAAATTGTAACTGTTACTGAACAAAAATGTAATTCAGTTTTCAATGTTTGAGACAAAGACGAAAATGCAGCATTTAAAATCGACTCTGAAGACTTCAGTGATTTTTATGTCACCTCCTTTTTCTTCTAATAAAGTATTGGACTCATTAAATTAAGTGTATTTTAAATCACAAGACATTTTTTGTTAAAACACTTTTTTTTTAAATATTAATTATTTTCAAACTTACATCTTGCTTATGGTTAGTCCTACATGAAAAATGCAAATAACTATTTTGTAGAAAATTTTATCATGAAAAATGCAAAAAACTATTTTGTAGGAAATTTTATCAGCTTTAATTATAGTAAAAAGATAAAAATTGGTAGGAGTAACTGTTTTCGAGATATAAGCAAGAAACCAAAAAACTGTCACCTTAATTAAGCGTTTGCATACAAGCAAATTTAGTACTATTAGTATTATTATTAATGTTATTGTTATTAGTATGACGATTAAAGACGACTCTGAAACCTTTAGTGACTTTTATGTCTTCTCCTTTTTCCTCTACTAAAGTGTTAGACACAATTAATTCAGTTTAATTTCAGTATTTCAAACATTTTATTTTAAAGCAAATTTTTGTTAAATATTATTTATATCCATCTTTATAACTCGCTTATACTTGGTCCTACAAGAAAAATGCAAATAACTATTTTGTAGGAAATTTTATCAGCTTTAATTTTAGTAAAAAGATAAAAATTAATAGGAGGAACTGTTTTCGAGATATAAGCAAGAAACCAAAAAACTGTTACCTTAATAAAGCGCTTGCATATAAGCAAATTTAGTACTATTAGTATTATTATTATTAATGTTATTGTTATTAATATGACGACCAAAAACGACTCTGATGACTTTGGTGACTTTTATGTTTCCTCCTTTTTCCTATACTAAAGTGTTAGACTCAATTAATTTAGTTTAATTTAGGTTTTTCAAACATTTTATTTTAAAGCAAATTTTTGTTAAAGATTATTTATAGCCAACTCTATAACTCGCTTATGGTTGGTCTTACAAAAGAAATGCACATAACTATTTTGTAGGAAATTTTATAAGCTTTAATTATGAAAGAAAGATAAAAATTGATAGGAGTAATTGTTTTCGAGATATAAGCAAGAAACCAAAAAACTGTTATCTTAATTAAGCGTTTGCATATAAGCAAATTTAGTACTATTAGTATTATTATTATTAATGTTATTGTTATTAATATGACGACTAAAGACGACTCTGAAACATTTAGTGACTTTTATGTCTTCTCCTTTTTTCTCTACTAAAGTGTTAGACACAATTAATTTAGTTTAATTCCGGTTTTTCGAGCATTTTATTTTAAAGCAAATTTTTGTTAAATATTATTTATATCCAACTCAATAACTCGTTTATGCTTGGTCCTACAAGAAAAATGTAAATAACTATTTTGTTGGAAATTTTATCAGCTTTAATTTAGGAAGAAAGATAAAATTTGATAGGAGTAACTGTTTTCGAGATATAAGCAAAAAATCAATAAGAAAACTGTAACTGTTACTGAACAAAAATGTAATTCAGTTTTCAATGTTTGAGACGAAGACGAAAATGCAGCATTTACTGTCACCTCCTTTTTCTTCTAATTAAGTATTGGATCCAATAAATTAAGTGTATTTTAAATCACAAGACATTTGCTGTTAAAACACATTTTTTTTTAATTATTAATTATTTTCAAACTTATATCTCGCTTATGGTTAGTTTTACATGAAAAATGCAAATAACTATTTTGTAGGAAATTTTATCACCTTTAATTTTGGTGAAAAGTTAAAAATTGATAGAAGTAACTGTTTTCGAGATATAAGCAAAAAACAAAAAAACTGTTACCTTAATTAAGCGCTTGCATATAAGCAAATTTAGTACTACTAGTATTGTTATTATAAATGTTATTGTTATAAATATGACGACTAAAGACAACTCTAAGACTTTAGTGACTTTTATGTCTCCTCCTTTTTCCTTTACTAAAGAGTTAGACACAATTAATTTAGTTTAATTTCAGTTTTTCAAACATTTTATTTTAAAGCAAATTTTTGTTAAATATTAAAAACTATAAAATGGCTTAGATTGCCTAAAAACACAGATCACACATGATCTTTTGCATAGAAATGAGAAAACGCTCATCTAACACAAAATAAGCTTCATTTTTGCTTAGAAAACTAAGCTTACTTTTATTACTACTATTATTATTACTAATATTATTATTATTATTATTATTATTTTTATTATTATTATTATTATTATTGTTAATATTATTATTATTATTATTATTATTATTATTATTATTATTATTAACTTTTGCATAGTAAATGTTTTTATACCAGTTTTAAAATGAGTTATTAATTTTAGACAATTTCTTGCCTAAAAACACATCACAGATGATTTCTTGCATAGAAATGAGAAAACGCTCATATAACACACAAAATAAGCTTCATTTTTGCTTAGAAAACTAAGCTTACTTTTATTACTATTATTATTTTTATTATTATTATTATTATTATTATTATTATTTATATTAATATTATTATTATTAAAAACCGATTATAACTTTTGTATAGTAAATGTTTTTATACCAGTTTTAAAATGAGTTATTAATTTTAGACAATTTCTTGCCTAAAAACAGAGATCACAGATGATCTCTTGCATAGAAATGAGAAAACGCTCATATAACACAAAATAAGCTTCATTTTTGCTTAGAAAACTAAGCTTACTTATATTACTACTATTATTATTATTTTTATTATTATTATTATTACTATTATTTTTATTATTATTACTATTATTATTATTATTATTATTATTATTATTATTATTAAAAACCGATTATAACTTTTGTATAGTAAATGTTTTTATACCAGTTTTAAAATGAGTTATTAATTTTAGACAATTTCTTGCCTAAAAACACAGATCACAGATGATCTCTTGCTTAGAAATGAGAAAACGCTCATATAACACAAAATAAGCTTCATTTTTGCTTAGAAAACTAAGCTTACTTTTATTACTACTATTATTATTATTTTTATTATTATTATTATTACTATTATTTTTATTATTATTACTATTATTATTATTATTATTATTGTTATTATTATTATTAATATTATTATTATTAAAAACCGATTATAATTTTTGTATAGTAAATGTTTTTATACCAGTTTTAAAATGAGTTATTAATTTTAGACAATTTCTTGCCTAAAAACACAGGTCACAGATGATCTCTTGCATAGAAATGAGAAAACGCTCATATAACACAAAATAAGCTTCATTTTTGCTTAGAAAACTAAGCTTACTTTTATTACTACAATTATTATTATTTTTATTATTATTATTATTATTACTATTATTATTATTATTATTATTATTATTATTTTTATAATTATTATTAATATTATTATTATTAAAAACCGATTATAACTTTTGTATAGTAAATGTTTTTATACCAGTTTTAAAATGAGTTATTAATTTTAGACAATTTCTTGCCTAAAAACACAGATCACAGATGATCTCTTGCATAGAAATGAGAAAACGCTCAGATGACACAAAATAAGCTTCATTTTTGCTTTGAAAAACTAAGCTTTAATTTAGAAAGAAATTCATTATTATAAGTATTATTATTATTATTATTTACTACTATTATTATTATTATTATTATTATTATTATTACTATTATTATTATTAATATTATTGTTTATATTATTATTATTATTATTAAAAACCGATTATAACTTTTGTATAGTAAATGTTTTTATACCAGTTTTAAAATGAGTGATTTATTTTAGACAATTTCTTGCCTAAAAACTATAAAATGGCTTAGATTGCCTAAAAACACAGATCACGCATGATCTTTTGCATACTAAAGTGTTAGACACAATTAATTTAGTTTAATTCCGGTTTTTCAAGCATTTTATTTTAAAGCAAATTTTTGTTAAATATTATTTATATCCAACTCTATAACTCGTTTATGCTTGGTCCTACAAGAAAAATGCAAATAACTATTTTGTTGGAAATTTTATCAGCTTTAATTTTGGAAGAATGATAAAATTTGATAGGAGTAACTGTTTTCGAGATATAAGCAAAAAATCAATAAGAAAACTGTAACTGTTACTGAACAAAAATGTAATTCAGTTTTCAATGTTTGAGACGAAGACGAAAATGCAGCATTTTCTGTCACCTCCTTTTTCTTCTAATTAAGTATTGGACCCAATAAATTAAGTGTATTTTAAATCACAAGATATTTTCTGTTAAAACACATTTTTTTTTAATTATTAATTATTTTCAAACTTATATCTCGCTTATGGTTAGATCTACATGAAAAATGCAAATAACTATTTTGTAGGAAATTTTATCACTTTTAATTTTGGTGAAAAGTTAAAAATTGATAGAAGTAACTGTTTTCGAGATATAAGCAAAAAACAAAAAAACTGTTACCTTAATTAAGCGCTTGCATATAAGCAAATTTAGTACTACTAGTATTGTTATTATAAATGTTATTGTTATTAATATGACGACTAAAGACAACTCTAAGACTTTAGTGACTTTTATGTCTCCTCCTTTTTCTTTTACTAAAGTGTTAGACACAATTAATTTTGTTTAATTTCAGTTTTTCAAACATTTTATTTTAAAGCAAATTTTTGTTAAATATTAAAAACTATAAAATGGCTTAGATTGCCTAAAAACACAGATCACACATGATCTTTTGCATAGAAATGAGAAAACGCTCATCTAACACAAAATAAGCTTCATTTTTGCTTAGAAATCTAAGCTTACTTTTATTACTACTATTAATATTATTATTATTATTATTATTATTATTATTACTATTATTTTTATTATAATTATTACTATTATTATTATTATTATTATTATTAATATTATTATTATTAAAAACCGATTATAACTTTTGTATAGTAAATGTTTTTATACCAGTTTTAAAATGAGTTATTAATTTTAGACAATTTCTTGCCTAAAAACACAGATCACAGATGATCTCTTGCATAGAAATGAGAAAACGCTCATATAACACAAAATAAGCATCATTTTTGCTTATTAAAAGTATTAACATTATTATTACTTTTGTTACTATTACTATTATTATTATTATTATTATTATTATTATTATTATTATTATTATTATTATTATTACTATTATTATTATTATTGTTAATATTATTATTATTATTATTATTAAAAACCGATTATAACTTTTGTATAGTAAATGTTTATATACCAGTTTTAAAATGAGTGATTTATTTTAGACAATTTCTTGCCTAAAAACTATAAAATGGTTTAGATTGCTTAAAAACACAGATCACACATGATCTTTTGCATAGAAATGAGAAAACGCTCATGTAACACACAAAATAAGCTTCATTTTTCCTTATTAAAAGTATTAACATTATTATTACTTTTGTTACTATTACTATTATTATTATTATTATTATTAAAAACCGATTATAACTTTTGTATAGTAAATGTCTTTATACCAGTTTTAAAATGAGTGATTTATTTTAGACAATTTCTTGCCTAAAAACACAGATCACACTTGATCTTTTGCATAGAAATGAGAAAACGCTCATGTAACACACAAAATAAGCTTCATATTTTCTTATTAAAAGTATTAACATTATTATTACTTTTGTTACTATTACTATTATTATTATTATTATTATTATTATTGTTATTATTATTATTATTATTATTATTAAAAAATTATATTAAACAGACAGAAAACGTCGTATTCTGACACAAAAAAACGAATTACGTTATAGACTTGACGAGAACGGCGTATCTCGGACTCTTATAGGACTCTTATAGGGTCAAAAAGTATCAGTTTGAATTAAAACAAATTATTTTTGTTGACTCTCAGTCTGAATTGTTTATCAGTTCAAACAAAAACGGCATATTTTAGACGATCTTTTGCTTTGAACAAGAAAACTTATATCGAACAGACTAAAAACGTATTAATCTGGCATAAAAGAGCAATTTATGTATCACTTTGGATAAAGGCAGCTAATCCTATTCGTTTCATTGCTCAAAATAGACGAAATTGTTAAAAATCTAACAAAAACGCTGTATTCTAACACAAAATACTAATTACATTATAGTTTCGACGAGAATAACTTATTTGGAATGATTTTATGCTTCCAAACGAGTAAATTTTTATTAAACAGATGCCAAACATCATGTTTTGTCCTATAAAGACATTTTATATTGCAGTTTGTATTAAAACAAAATATTTTCGTTGATTCTTTGTTCGAAGCAGCAAACCTAACATTAAAGAATCTGAAAACTTTCTATTCGGACACAAACCACCGAATTTTGTATCAGTTTAGACAAAATAGGTTGATTTTCGACAATATTTTGCTTTGAACAAGAAAACTTATATCAAACTGACTAAAAACGTTTTATTTTAGCACAAAACAAAAGATTTGCGTTATAGTCTTAACGAGAGCTCTTAACTTCAAACGGTTCTATGCTTTGAAACCAGTAAACTTTCACTGAACAGAGGAAAAACATCTTATTTCGCCTTTTAAAAACGATTCATGCCAAAGTTATGATAAAAACCAATTATTTTCGTTAATTCATTGTTACAAACAAGAAACCTTACATCAAAGTAACTGAAAACCCCTTATTCAGGCACAGAAATTCGAATTACGTTTCAGTCTGAACAAAAACTGCTTACTTTAGACGATCCTTTGTTTTGAATACAAAAACTTACATTAAAAAGATTAAAAACGTCTTATTCTGGCTCAAAACTGCAAATTATGTATTACCTTGGATAAAAGCAGTTTATCCTGATTACTCCTTTGCTTAGAATAGAGCAAACTTGTATAAAACTTAATGAAAACTTTAAATTTCGTCTCAAAGAAATAATTTACGTTATAGTTTTGACCAGAACTGTTAATTTCAAACGATTTTATGCCCCCAAACGAGAAAACTTTCACTAAACAGATGCCAAACGTCTTAGTTCGTTTTATAAAAACGACATGTTACAGTTTAAACAAAAACAAATTATTTTCGTTGTTGTGTCAAAATAATTTATTTCGAATGATTCAATGGAGCGAAACGAGTAAACTTTTATAGGACAGATGCAAAATACCATATTACCACATAAATCGTTATTTTAAAGCAAAGTATTAGCTTTTGCACTTGTTCAATTAGAGTTTGCTAACTTCGAAGTATGTAATCGTCCGAAATAATTTTTTTTTGTCAAAACTATAACGTAATTTGTTCTTTTGAGCTTGAATATAGAGTTTTCATTACGTTTTATAGTAGTTTACTCTACTCTAAGCATAGAATCAAACAGAGTAATCCGCTTTTGTTAAAGCTGATACATAATTTGCTCTTATTTTTGAGAATAAGACGTTTTCAATATAATTGCTAAAATTTTTTTTGTTTATAGCAAGGAATCGTTTAAAATAAGCTGTATTTGCCTAAACTGATACGTAATTCGATATTTGTGCATGGATACGAAGTTTTCAGTTTCTTTGACGTGAAATTTCTTGATGCAAAAGGTAATAATTTGCTTTAAAACGCTTTATATGGTAATATGTGGTTTTGCATCTGCCCCATAAAAGTTCATTAGTTTCGAATCATAAAATCGTTTGAAATAAACAGTGCTGGTCAAAACTATAACGTAATTTATTTCTTTGAGACGAAATTTAAAGTTTTCATTAAGTTTTATACAAGTTTACTCTATTCTAAGTAAAGGAGTAATCAGGATAAATTGCTTTTATCTAGAGTAATATATAATTTGCAGTTTTCAGCCAGAATAAGACGTTTTTAATCTTTTTAATGTAAGTTTTTGAATCCAAAACAAAGGATCGTCTAAAGTAAGCAGTTTTTGTCCAGACAGAAACGTAATTCGAATTTCTGTGCCTGAATAAAGGGGTTTTCAGTTACTTTGATGTAAGGTTTCTTGTTTGTAACAATGAATTAACGAAAATAATTGGTTTTTATCCAAACTGTGGCATGAATCGTTTTTAAAAGGCGAAATAAGATGTTTTTCCTCTGTTCAGTAAAAGTTTACTCGTTTCAAAGCATAGAACCGTTTAAAATTAACAGCTCTCGTTAAGACTATAAAGCAAATCTTTTGTTTTGTGCTAAAATAAGACGTTTTTAGTCAGTTTGATATAAGTTTTCTTGTTCAAAGCAAAATATTGTCGAAAATCAACCGTTTTTGTCTAAACTGATACAAAATTCGGTGGTTTGTGTCCGAATACAAAGTTTTCAGATTCTTAAATGTTAGGTTTGCTGCTTCTAACAAAGGATCAACGAAAATATTTTGTTTTAATACAAACTGCAATATAAAATGTCTTTATGTTTAATAAAAATTTACTCGTTTGGAAGCATAGAATCATTCCAAATAAGCTATTCTCGTCGAAACTATAATGTAATTAGTATTTGGTGCTAGAATACAGCGTTTTTGTTAGATTTATTAACAATTTTGTCTATTTTAAGCAATGAAACGAATAGGATTAGCTGCCTTTATCCAAAGTGATACATAAATTGCTCTTTTATGCCAGATTAATACGTTTTTAGTCTGTTCGATGTAAGTTTTCTTGTTTAAAGCAAAAGATCGTCTAAAATAAGCCGTTTTTGTTTGAACTGATAAACAATTCAGACTGAGAGTCAACAAAAATAATTTGTTTTAATCCAAACTGATACTTTTTGACCCTATAAGAGTCCTATAAGAGTCCGAGATACGCCGTTCTCGTCAAGTCTATAACGTAATTCGTTTTTTTGTGTCAGAATACGACGTTTTCTGTCTGTTTAATATAAGTTTTTAATAATAATAATAATAATAACAATAATAATAATAATAATAATAATAATAATAATAATAATAATAATAATAATAATAATAATAATAATAATAATAATAATAATAATAATAATAATAGTAATAATAATAATTATAATAATAATAATAATAATAATAATAATAATAAAAATAAAAATAGTAATAAAAGTAAGCTTAGTTTTCTAAGCAAAAATGAAGCTTATTTTGTGTGCTATATGAGCGTTTTCTCATTTCTATGCAAGAAATCATCTGTGATGTGTTTTTAGGCAAGAAATTGTCTAAAATTAATAACTCATTTTAAAACTGGTATAAAAACATTTACTATGCAAAAGTTAATAATAATAATAATAATAATAATAATAATAATAATAATAAAAAGATTAACAATAATAATAATAATAATAATAATAATAATAATAGTAATAATAATAATAATATTAATAATAATAATAGTAATAAAAGTAAGCTTAGTTTTCTAAGCAAAAATGAAGCTTATTTTGTGTGTTATATGAGCGTTTTCTCATTTCTATGCAAGAGATCATCTGTGATGTGTTTTTAGGCAAGAAATTGAATGAAATTAATAACTCATTTTAAAACTGGTATAAAAACATTTACTATACAAAAGTTATAATCGGTTTTTAATAATAATAATATTAATAATAATAATAATAATAGTAATAATAGTAATAAAAATAATAGTAATAATAATAATAATAATAATAAAAATAATAATAATAGTAGTAATAAAAGTAAGCTTAGTTTTCTAAGCAAAAATAAAGCTTATTTTGTGTGTTATATGAGCGTCTTCTCATTTCTATGCAAGAGATCATCTGTGATGTGTTTTTAGGCAAGAAATTGAATAAAATTAATAACTCATTTTAAAACTGGTATAAAAACATTTACTATACAAAAGTTATAATCGGTTTTTAATAATAATAATAATAATAATAATAATAATAACAATAATAGTAATAATAATAATAATAATAATAGTAATAATAATAATAATATTAAAATAATAATAATAGTAGTAATAAAAGTAAGCTTAGTTTTCTAAGCAAAAATAAAGCTTATTTTGTGTTATATGAGCGTTTTCTCATTTCTATGCAAAAGATCATGTGTGATATGTGTTTTTAGGCAATCTAAGCCATTTTATAGTTTTTAGGCAAGAAATTGGCTAAAATTAATCACTCATTTTAAAACTGGTATAAAAACAATACTAGACAAAAGTTATAATCGGTTTTTAATAATAACAATTATAATAATAATAATAATAATAATAATAATAATAATAATAATAATAATAATAATAATAATAACAATAATAATAATAATAAAAATACTAATAATAGTAATATTTACTATACAAAAGTTATAATCGGTTTTTAATAATAATAATATTAATAATAATAATAATAGTAATAATAATAATAGTAATAATAATAATAAAAATAATAATAATAGTAGTAATAAAAGTAAGCTTAGTTTTCTAAGCAAAAATGAAGTTTTTTTTTGTGTGTTATATGAGTGTTTTCTCATTTCTATGCAAGAAATCATCTGTGATCTGTGTTTTTAGGCAAGAAATAGTCTAAAATTAATAACTCATTTTAAAACTGGTATAAAAACATTTACTATACAAAAGTTAATAATAATAATAATAATAATAATAATAATATTAACAATAATAATAATAATAACAATAATAACAATAATAAAAATAATAATAATAGTAATAGTAACAAAAGTAATAATAATAATAATACTTTTAATAAGGAAAAATGGAGCTTATTTTGTGTGTTACATGAGCGTTTTCTCATTTCTATGCAAAAGATCATGTGTGATCTGTGTTTTTAGACAATATAAGCCATTTTATAGTTTTTAATATTTAACAAAAATTTGCTTTAAAATAAAATGTTTGAAAAACACTTTAGTAGAGGAAAAAAGAGGAGACATAAAAGTCACTTAAGTCTTAAATGTAATTCAGTTTTCAATGTTTGAGAAGAAGACGAAATTGCAGCATTTACAAACGACTCTAAAGTCTTCAGTGACTTTTCTGTCACCTCTTTTTTCTTCAAATAGATTATTGGACCCAATAAATTATGTGTATTTTAAATCACAAGACATTTTCTGTTGAAGCACTTTTTTTTAAATTGTAATTATTTTCAAACTTATATCCCGCTTATGGTTAGTCCTACATGAAAAATGCAAATAACTATTTTGTAGCAAATTTTATCAGCCTTAATTTTAGTAAAAAGATAAAAATTGATAGGAGTAACTGTTTTCGAGATATAAGCAAGAAACCAAAAAACTGTTACCTTAATTAAGCGTTTGCATATAAGCAAATTTAGTACTATTAGTATTATTATTATCAATGTTATTGTTATTAGTATGACGACTAAAGACGATTCTGAAGACTTTAGTGACTTTTATATCTCTTCCTTTTTCCTCTACTAAAGTGTTAGACACAATTAATTTAGTTTAATTTCGGTTTTTCAAACATTTTATTTTAAAGCAAATTTTTGTTAAAGATTATTTATATCCAACTCTATAACTCGCTTATGGTTGGTTTTACAAAAAAAATATAAATAACTCTTTTGTAGCAAATTTTATCAGCTTTAATTTTTAAAGAAAGATAAAAATTGATAGGAGTAACTGTTTTCGAGATATAAGCAAGAAACCAAAAAACTGTTACCTTAATTAAGCGTTTGCATATAAGCAAATTTAGTACTATTAGTATTATTATTATTAATGTTATTGTTATTAATATGACGACTAAAGACGACTCTGGAACCTTTAGTGACTTTTGTGTCTTCTCCTTTTTCCTCTACTAAAGTGTTAGACACAATTAATTTAGTTTAATTTCGGTTTTTCAAACATTTTATTTTAAAGCAAATTTTTGTTAAATATTATTTATATCCAACTCTATAACTTGCTTATGATTGTTTCTACAAGAAAAATGTAAATAACTATATTAGTGTTTTCGAGATATAAGCAAAAAACCAATAAGAAAACTATAACTGTTACTGAACAAAAATGTAATTCAGTTTTCAATGTTTGAGACGAAGACGAAAATGCAGCATTTACAAACGACTCTAAAAACTTCAGTGACCTTTCTGTCACCTCCTTTTTCTTCTAATAAAGTATTGAACCCAATAAATTAAGTGTATTTTAAATCACAAGACATTTTCTGTTAAAGCACATTTTTTTTAATTATTAATTATTTTCAAACTTATATCTCGCTTATGGTTAGTCTGAAACTGACTCTGAAGACTTTGGTGACTTTTATGTGTTTTTATTTTTCCTCCACTAAAGTGTTAGACCCAATTAATTTAGTTTAATTTCGGTTTTTCAAACATTTTATTTTAAAGCAAATTTTTGTTAAAGATTATTTATATCTAACTCTATAGCTCGCTTATTGTTGGTCCTACAAAAGAAATGCAATTAACTATTTTGTAGGAAATTTTATCAGCTTAAATTTTGAAAGAAAGAAAAAAATTGATAGGAGTAACTGTTTTCGAGATATAAGCAAGAAACCAAAAAACTGTTACCTTAATTAAGCGTTTGCATATAAGCAAATTTAGTACTATTAGTATTATTATTATTAATGTTATTGTTATTAATATGACGACTAAAGACGACTCTGAAACCTTTAGTGACTTTTGTGTCTTCTCCTTTTTCCTCTACTAAAGTGTTAGACACAATTAATTTAGTTTAATTCCGGTTTTTCAAGCATTTTATTTTAAAGCAAATTTTTGTTAAATATTATTTATGTCCAACTCTATAACTCGTTTATGCTTGGTCCTACAAGAAAAATGTAAATAACTATTTTGATGGAAATTTTATCAGCTTTAATTTTGGAAGAAAGATAATATTTGATAGGAGTAACTGTTTTCAAGATATAAGCAAAAAACCAATAAGAAAACTGTAACTGTTACTGAACAAAAATGTAATTCAGTTTTCAATGTTTGAGACAAAGACGAAAATGCAGCATTTAAAAACGACTCTAAAGACTTCAGTGACTTTTATGTCACCTCCTTTTTTTTTAATAAAGTATTGGACCCAATAAATTAAGTGTATTTTAAATCACAAGACATTTTCTGTTAAAGCACTTTTTTTTTAAATATTAATTATTTTCAAACTTATATCTCGCTTATGGTTAGTCCTACATGAAAAATGCAAATAACTATTTTGTAGGAAATTTTATCAGCTTTAACTTTAGTAAAAAGATAAAAATTGATAGGAGTATCTGTTTTCGAGATATAAGCAAGAAACCAAAAAACTGTTACCTTAATTAAGCGCTTGCATATAAGCAAATTTAGTACTATTAGTATTATTATTATTAATGTTATTGTTATTAATATGACGACTAAAAACGACTCTGAAGACTTTGGTGACTTTTGTCTTTTCCTTTTTCCTATACTAAAGTGTTAGACTCAATTAATTTAGTTTAATTTCGGTTTTTCAAACATTTTAAAGCAAATTTTTGTTAAAGATTATTTATATCCAACTCTATAACTCGCTTATGGTTGGTCTTACAAAAGAAATGCAAATAACTATTTTGTAGGAAATTTTATCAGCTTTAATTTAAAAAAAAATAAAAATTGATAAAAGTAATTGTTTTCGAGATATAAGCAAAAAACCAAAGTGAAAACTGTTACAGTTACTGAACAAAAATGTAATTCAGTTTTCAATGTTTGAGACAAAGACGAAAATGCAGCATTTAAAAACGACTCTGAAGACTTCAGCGACTTTTATGTCACCTTCATTTTCTTCTAATAAAGTATTGGACCCAATAAATTAAGTGTATTTTAAATCACAAGACATTTTCTGTTAAAGCACTTTTTTTTAAATATTAATAATTTTTAAACTTATATCTCGCTTATGGTTAGTCTTACATGAAAAATGCAAATAACTATTTTGTAGGAAATTTTATCAGCTTTAATTTTAGTAAAAAGATAAAAATTGATATAAGTAACTGTTTTCGAGATATAAGCAAGAAACCAAGAAACTGTTACCTTAATTAAGCGTTTGCATGTAAGCAAATTTAGTACTATTAGTATTATTATTATTAATGTTATTGTTATTAATATAACGACTAAAGACGACTCAAAAACCTTTAGTGACTTTTATGTCTTCTCCTTTTTCCTCTACTAAAGTGTTAGAGACAATTAATTTAGTTTAATTTTTGTTTTTCAAACATTTTATTTTAAAGCAAATTTTTGTTAAATATTATTTACATCCAACTCTATAACTCGCTTATGGTTGGTCCTACAAGAAAAATGCAAATAACTATTTTGTAGGAAATTTTATCAGCTTTAATTTTTAAAAAAAGATAAAAATTGATAGGAGTAACTGTTTTCGAGATATAAGCAAAAAACCAATAAGAAAACTGTAACTGTTACTGAACAAAAATGTAATTCAGTTTTCAATGTTTGAGACGAAGACGAAAATGCAGCATTTAAAATCGACTCTGAAGACTTTAGTGACTTATATGTCACCTCCTTTTTCTTCTAATAAAGTATTGGACCTAATAAATTAAGTGTATTTTAAGTCACAAAATATTTTCTGTTAAAGCACTTTTTTTTTAAATATTAATTATTTTCAAACTTATATCTCGCTTATGGTTAGTCCTACATGAAAAATGCAAATAACTATTTCGTAGGAAATTTTATCAGCTTTAATTTTAGTAAATAGATAAAAATTGATAGGAGTAACTGTTTTCGAGATATAAGCAAGAAACTGTTACCTTAATTAAGCGCTTGCATATAAGCAAATTTAGTACTATTAGTATTATTATTATTAATGTTATTGTTATTAATATGACGACTAAAAACGACTCTTAAGACTTTGGTGACTTTTATGTCTTCTCCTTTTTCCTCCACCCATAAGCGAGATATAAGTTTGAAAATAATTAATATTTAAAAAAAAGTGCTTTAACAGAAAATGTCTTGTGATTTAAAATACACTTAATTTAATGAGTCCAATACTTTATTGGAAGAAAAAGGAGGTGACATAAAAGTCACTGAAGTCTTCAGAGTCGATTTTAAATGGTGCATTTTCGTCTTCATCTCAAACATTGAAAAGTGAATTACATTTTTGTTCAATAACAGTTACAGTTTTTTCATTGGTTTTTTGCTTATATCTTGAAAACAGTTACTCCTATCAATTTTTATCTTTCTCTCAAGATTAAAGCTGATAAAATTTCCTACAAAATAGTTATTTGCATTTTTCTTGTAGGACCAACCATAAGCGAGTTATAGAGTTAGATATAAATAATATTTAACAAAAACTTGCTTTAAAATAAAATGTTTGAAAAACTAAAATTAAACTAAATTAATTGTGTCTAACACTTTAGTAGAGGAAAAAGGAGAAGACATTAAAGTTACTAAAGCTTTCAGAGTCGTTTTTAGTCGTCATATTAATAACAATAACATTAATAATAATAATACTAATAAAAACTAAATTTGCTTATATGCAAGCGCTTAATTAAGGTAACAGTTTCTTGCTTATATCTCGAAAACAGTTACTTCTATCAATTTTTATCTTTTTACTAAAATTAAAGCTGATAAAATTTCCTACAAAATAGTTATTTGCATTTTTCATGTAGGACTAACCATAAGCGAGATATAAGTTTGTAAATAATTAATATTTAAAAAAAAAGTGCTTTAACAGAAAATGTTTTGTGATTTAAAATACACTTAATTTACTAGGTCCAATACTTTATTAGAAGAAAAAGGAGGTGACATATAAGTCACTGAAGTCTTCAGAGTCAATTTTAAATGCTGCATTTTCGTCTTCGTCTCAAACATTGAAAACTGAATTACATTTTTGTTCAGTAACAGTTACAGTTTTCTTATTGGTTTTTTGCTTATATCTCGAAAACAGTTACTCCTATCAATTTTTATTTTTTTTTCAAAATTAAAGCTGATAAAATTTCCTACAAAATAGTTATTTGCATTTTTCTTGTAGGACCAACCATAAGCGAGTTATAGAGTTGGATATAAATAATATTTAACAAAAACTTGCTTTAAAATAAAATGTTTGAAAAACTAAAATTAAACTAAATTAATTGTGTCTAACACTTTAGTAGAGGAAAAAGGAGAAGACATAAAAGTCACTAAAGTTTCAGAGTCGTCTTTAATCGTCATATTAATAACAATAACATTAATAATAATAATACTAATAGTACTAAATTTGCTTACATGCAAACGCTTAATTAAGGTAACAGTTTTTTGGTTTCTTGCTTATATCTCGAAAACAGTTACTCCTATCAATTTTTATCTTTCTTTCAAAATTAAAGCTGATAAAATTTTCTACAAAATAGTTATTCGCATTTTTTTGTAGGACCAACCATAAGCGAGTTATAGAGTTGGATATAAATAATCTTTAACAAAAATTTGCTTTAAAATAAAATGTTTGAAAAACCGATATTAAACTAAATTAATTTGGTCTAACACATTAGTAGAGGAAAAAGGAGAAGACATAGAAGTCACCAAAGTCTTCAGAGTTGTTTTTAGTACAAAATTTGCTTATAAGCAAACGCTTAATTAAGGTAACAGTTTTTTGGTTTCTTGCTTATATCTCGAAAACCGTTACTCCTATCAATTTTTATCTTTTTACTAAAATTAAAGCTGATAAAATTTCCTACAAAATAGTTATTTGCATTTTTCATGTATAGCTAACCATAAGCGAGATATAAGTTTGAAAATAATTAATATTTAAAACAAAGTAATTCAGTTTTCAATGTTTGAGACGAAGACGAAAATGCAGCATTTAAAAACGACTTTGAAGACTTCAGTGACTTTTATGTCACTTCCTTTTTCTTCTAATAAAGTATTGGACCCAATAAATTAACTGTATTTTAAATCACAAGGCATTTTCTGCTAAAGCACATTTTTTTTAAATATTAATTATTTTCAATCTTATATCTCGCTTATGGTTAGTCCTACATGAAAAATGCAAATAACTATTTTGCAGGAAATTTTATCAGCTTTAATTTTAGTAAAAAGATAAAAATTGTTAGGAGTAACTGTTTTCGAGATATAAGTAAGAAACCAAAAAACTGTTACCTTAATTAAGCGTTTGCATATAAGCAAATTTAGTACTATTAGTATTATTATTATTAATGTTATTGTTATTAATTTGACGACTAAAGACGACTCTGAAACATTTGGTGACTTTTATGTCTTCTCCTTTTTCCTCTACTAAAGTGTTAGACACAATTAATTTAGTTTAATTCCGGTTTTTCAAGCATTTTATTTTAAAGCAAATTTTTGATAAATATTATTTATATCCAACTCTATAACTCGTTTATGCTTGGTCCTGCAAGAAAAATGTAAATAACTATTTTGTTGGAAATTTTATCAGCTTTAATTTTGGAAGAAAGATAAAATTTGATAGGAGTAAGTGTTTTCGAGATATAAGCAAAATACCAATAAGAAAACTGTAACTGTTCCTGAACAAAAATGTAATTCAGTTTTCAATGTTTGAGACGAAGACGAAAATGCAGCATTTAAAAACGACTCTGAAGACTTCAGTGACTTTTATGTCACCTCCTTTTTCTTCTATTAAAGTATTGGACCCAATAAATTAAGTGTATTTTAAATCACAAGACAATTTTTGTTAGAGCACTTTTTTTAAATATTAATTATTTTCAATCATTTATCTCGCTTATGGTTAGTCCTACATGAAAAATGCAAATAACTATTTTGTAGGAAATTTTATTAGCTTTAATTATAGTAAAAAATAAAAACTGATAGGAGTAACTGTTTTCGAGATATAAGCAAGAAACCAAAAAACTGTTACCTTAATTATGCGTTTGCATATAAGGAAATTTAGTACTATTAATATTATTATTATTAATGTTATTGTTATTAATATGACGACTAAAATCGACTCTGAAAACTTTGGATACTTTTATGTCTTCTCCTTTTTCCTCTACTAAAGTGTTTGACCCAATTAATTTAGTTTAATTTCGGTTAGTAATAAGATAAAAATTGATAGGAGTAACTGTTTTTAAGATATAAGCAAGAAACCAAAAAACTGTTACTTTAATTAAGCGCTTGCATATAAGCAAATTTAGTACTATTAGTATTATTATTATTAATGTTATTTGTGGTGGCGGGTGCTTATCCAATAAGACACATAGGTGCTTTTAATAGTTTAATGAATAAATAAAAAAAGTGAACAATTTGAGGAGAAACTTATCGCACTGCCCGGAGTAGGTACGTCTATATGCGACGACGTTCGTACCACTTCTCTCGAGGGTTGGAGAACCTGAGGGAAAGTTCTGGTCTCTCAAGGACCCAAACAGAGCAGGTAGTTTTTCAAATACACTTCATATTGTTATTAATATTACGACTAAAGACAACTCTGAAACCTTTCGTGACTTTTATGTCTTTTCTTTTTTCCTCTACTAAAGTGTTAGACACAATTAAATTAGTTTAATTTTAGTTTTTCAAACATTTTATTTTAAAGCAAATTTTTGTTAAATATTATTTATATCCAACTCTATAACTCGCTTATGGTTGGTCCTACAAGAAAAATGCAAATAACTATTTTGTAGGAAATTTTATCAGCTTTAATTTTAAAAGAAAAATAAAAATTGATAGGAGTAACTGTTTTCGAGATATAAGCAAAAAACCAATAAGAAAACTGTGACTGTTACTGAAAAAAATGTAATTTAGTTTTAATGTTTGACGAAGACGAAAATGCAGCATTTAAAAACGACTTTGAAGACTTCAGTGACTTTTTGTGTCACCTCCTTTTTCTTCTAATAAAGTATTGGACCCAATAAATTAAGTGTATTTTAAATCACAAGCATTTTCTCTTAAAGCACTTTTTTTTTAAATATTAATTATTTTCAAACTTATATCTCGCTTATGGTTAGTCCTACATGAAAAATGCAAATAACTATTTTGTAGGAAATTTTATCAGCTTTAATTTTAGCAAAAAGATAAAAATTGTTAGGAGTAACTGTTTTCGAGATATAAGCAAGAAACCAAAAAACTGTTACCTTAATTAAGCGTTTGCATAAAAGCAAATTTAGTACTATTAGTATTATTATTATTAATGTTATTGTTATTAATATGACGACTAAAAACGACTCTGAAGACTTTGGTGACTTTTATGTCTCCTCCTTTTTTCTCTACTAAAGTGTTAGACCCAATTAATTTAGTTTAATTTCGGTTTTTCAAACATTTTATTTTAAAGCAAATTTTTGTTAAAGATTATTTATATCCAACTCTATAACTCGCTTATGGTTGGTCCTACAAAAAAAATGCATTTAACTATTTTGTAGGAAATTTTATCAGCTTTAATTTTGAAAAAAGATAAAAATTGATAGGAGTAATTGTTTTTGAGATATAAGCAAAAAACCAAAGTGAAAACTGTTACAGTTACTGAACAAAAATGTAATTCAGTTTTCAATGTTTGAGACAAAGACGAAAATGCAGCATTTAAAAACGACTCTGAAGACTTCAGCGACTTTTATGTCACCTCCTTTTTCTTCTAATAAAGTATTGGACCCAATAAATTAAGTGTATTTTAATCACAAGACATTTTCTGTTAAAGCACTTTTTTTTAAATATTAATAATTTTTAAACTTATATCTCGCTTATGGTTAGTCTTACATGAAAAATGCAAATTACTATTTTGTAGGAAATTTTATCAGCTTTAATTTTAGTAAAAAGATAAAAATTAATAGGAGTAACTGTTTTCGAGATATAAGCAAGAAACCAAAAAACTGTAACCTTAATTAAGCGCTTGCATATAAGCAAATTTAGTACTAAAAACTACTCTGAAGACTTTGGTGACTTATGTCTTCTCCTTTTTCCTCTACTAAAGTGTTAGACCCAATTAATTTGGTTTAATATCGGTTTTTCAAACATTTTATTTTAAAGTAAATTTTTGTTAAAGATTATTTATATCCAACTCTATAACTCGCTTATGGTTGGTCCTACAAAAAAATGCAAATAACTATTTTGTAGGAAATTTTATCAGCTTTAATTTTGAAAAAGAGATAAAAATTGATAGGAGTAACTGTTTTCGAGATATAAACAAGAAGCCAAAAAACTGTTACCTTAATAAAGCGCGTGCATATAAGCAAATTTAGTACTATTAGTATTATTATTATTAATGTTATTGTTATTAATATGACGATTAAAAACGACTCTGAAGACTTTGGTGACTTTTACGTCTCCTCCTTTTTCCTCTACTAAAGTGTTAGACCCAATTAATTTAGTTTAATTTCGGTTTTTCAAACATTTTATTTTAAAGCAAATTTTTGTTAAAGATTATTTATATCCAACTCTATAACTCGCTTATGGTTGGTCCTACAAAAAAAATGCTAAAAACTATTTTGTAGGAAATTTTATCAGCTTTAATTTTGAAGGAAAGATAAAAATTTATAGGAGTAACTGTTTTCGAGATATAAGCAAAAAACCAAAGTGAAAACTGTAACAGTTACTGAACAAAAATGTAATTCAGTTTTCAATGTTTGAGACGTAGACGAAAATGCAGCATTTAAAAACGACTCTGAAGACTTCAGTGACTTTTAAGTCACCTCCTTTTTCTTCTAATAAAGTATTGGACCCAATAAATTAAGTGTATTTTCAACCACAAGACATTTTTTGTTAAAGCACTTTTTTTTAAATATTGATTATTTTCAAACTTATATCTCGCTTATGGTTAGTCCTACATGAAAAATGCAAATAACTATTTTGTAGGAAATTTTTTCAGCTTTAATTTTAGTAAAAAGATAAAATTTGATAGGAGTAACTGTTTTCGAGATATAAGCAAGAAACCAAAAAACTGTCACCTTAATTAAGCGTTTGCATACAAGCAAATTTAGTACTATTAGTATTATTATTATTAATGTTATTGTTATTAGTATGACGATTAAAGACGACTCTGCAACCCTTAGTGACTTTTATGTCTTCTCCTTTTTCCTCTACTAAAGTGTTAGACACAATTAATTTAGTTTAATTTCAGTATTTCAAACATTTTATTTTAAAGCAAATTTTTGTTAAATATTATTTATATCCATCTTTATAACTCGCTTATATCAAGCGTTCATTTAAAAAAAAACTCTAGAGTGCTTTGAAATTAAAAAACAATTGTTTTGTATGTCTATGATTAATTCGTGCACTTACTTGTCAAATTGAAAGATTTCATAACCTTACTTTTTGACAATTAAAAAATAACACATTTTTGTAAAAATATTTATTTATTACTATAAAAACTGTTGGAAATGTCTTCCTTGTTGCTCAACACACATAACACAACGCCTTCGAACACTGTTTAACACATTACTCAGTTCAAGTGGATTTTCGTTAATTTCATTAATTTTCTGTTGAATGCGTCGTCTTAATTCACCAATAGTTGGAATTGGTGTAACAAAAATTGAATTTTTAATGCGTGGCCAAAGATAAAAGTCGCAAGGCGTTAAATCACATGATCTTGGGGGATAATCATTTGCTGTATTCCTGCTAATTATTCTGTCATCAAAAAACGTTCTCAGAAAGTCTAAAGTTTCTGCTGTGCAATGCGCTGTTGCACCATCTTGTTGAAACAAACCTTCCCGTAATTCATCATCGTGAAGTTCTTCGATAAAAGGCGTAAGAATTTCTTCGCGACAACGAACTGCAGTTAATGTTCCTGAAAAGCACATCAAACTGTAGTTTTAACCCTAACATTACGAAAAAATACTCAACCTTGAAAGAAAATTGGACCGACAATTCTTCTTTTGCTGATAGCTGCCCAAACACCTATTTTTTCTGGATGAAGAGGTTCTTCCTCAACTTCATGAGGATGTTGTGTTGCCCAAATTTTCATGTTTTGTGAATTCGTGTAGCCAGACCATGCTTCGTCCGTAAAGAAAGTTTTTTCCAAAAGTTCATTGTTATTTGCAATGTTATCCAAAAACCACTGACAATACTGTAATCTCCTAGGAAAATCCACAGGTTGTAACTCTTGCACTGATTGGAGACGATATGGGTACATATGTAAATCTTTTCGTAGAAGTTTATGGCAAGTACCAACAGAAAGCTCAACTTGTTGAGACAGATGTCTAATCGAAGTTTTTGGGTCTTGCTCCAAAATTTCCTGTGTAGTATGAATAACTTCTTCTGTTCGCTCAGTTGGTCTTCCACTACCTTCTTTACGCGACGTGGACGCAGTTCCACGAAACAAGTTCACATTTCGGTGAAGGGTGTTTTTAAATTCTTCATAGATGATAACAGCCTCAGGAAAAGCTTCTCGAAACTCCTCCAGGCACGGTTGAATTGAATATTTCCAAACACCGTTCACTTTCTCTCCATTTCGGAAATAACTTTCCAACTAAAAGGCTTTTTGTTCACTGGTATACACCATGATTACAAATCAAGAAAACACGAAATTTAGTATTGAAAAATACTGTTTTTTTATGTTCGGTAAACAGAATCAACAACCACAGAAAATCACATAAAAACCAAGCTTGTTTTGGTGGAAACTGGCGGAAACGAAAACAATGTAAAGTTATGAATTCTGGTTTAAAAGGCAACCAACAATACAATGCCAAAATTGTGTACTAGCCATGGGCACTAGCTAAGAAATACGTAAAAAATTCAACGCATGCTGCGAGTTTCTTTTTTAATGAACGCCTGATACTTGGTCCTACAAGAAAAATGCAAATAACTATTTTGTAGGAAATTTTATCAGCTTTAATTTTAGTAAAAAGATAAAAATTGATAGGAGTAACTGTTTTCGAGATATAAGCAAGAAACCAAAAAACTGTTACCTTAATAAAGCGCTTGCATATAAGCAAATTTAGTACTATTACTATTATTATTATTAATGTTATTAATATGACGACTAAAAACGACTCTCAAGACTTTGGTGACATTTATGTCTTCTTCTTTTTCCTCTACTATAGTGTTATTCTTAATTAATATAATTTAGTTTAATTTCGGTTTTTCAAACATTTTATTTTAAAGCAAATTTTTGTTAAAGATTATTTATATCAACTCTATAACTCGCTTATGGTCGGTCCTACAAGAAAAATGCAAATAACTTTTTTGTAGGAAATTTTATCAGCTTGAATTTTGAAAAAAAGATAAAAATTGATAGGAGTAACTGTTTTCGAGATATAAGCAAAAAACCAATAAGAAAACTGTAACTGTTACTGAACAAAAATGTAATTCAGTTTTCAATGTTTGAGACAAAGACGAAAATGCAACATTTAAAATCGACTCTGAAGACTTCAGTGACTTTTATGTCACCTCCTTTTTCTTCTAATAAAGTATTGGACCCATTAAATTAAGTGTATTTTAAATCACAAGACATTTTCTGTTAAAGCACTTTTTTTTTAAATATTAATTATTTTCAAACTTACATCTCGCTTATGGTTAGTCCTACATGAAAAATGCAAATTACTATTTTGTTGGAAATTTTATCAGCTTTAATTTTAGTAAAAAGATAAAAATTAATAGGAGTAACTGTTTTCGAGATATAAGCAAGAAACCAAAAATCTGTTACCTTAATTAAGCGCTTGCAGATAAGCAAATTTAGTACTAGAAACAACTCTGAAGACTTTGGTGACTTTTATGTCTTCTCCTTTTTCCTCTACTAAAGTGTTAGATCCAATTAATTTGGTTTAATATCGGTTTTTCAAACATTTTATTTTAAAGCAAATTTTTGTTAAAGATTATTTATATCCAACTCTATAACTCGCTTATGGTTGGTCCTACAAAAAAATGCAAATAACTATTTTGTAGGAAATTTTATCAGCTTTAATTTTGAAAAAGAGATAAAAATTTATAGGAGTAACTGTTTTCGAGATATAAGCAAGAAACCAAAAAACTGTTACCATAATTAAGCGTTTGCATATAAGCAAATTTAGTACTATTAGTATTATTATTATTAATGTTATTGTAATTAATATGACGACTAAAGACGACTCTGAAACATTTAGTGACTTTTATGTCTTCTCCTTTTTCCTCTACTAAAGTGTTAGACACAATTAATTTAGTTTAATTCCGGTTTTTCAAACATTTTATTTTAAAGCAAATTTTTGTTAAATATTATTTATATCCAACTCTATAACTCGTTTATGCTTAGTCCTACAAGAAAAATGTAAATAACTATTTTGTTGGAAATTTTATCAGCTTTAATTTTGGAAAAATGATATAATTTGATAGGAGTAACTGTTTTCGAGATATAAGCAAAAAATCAATAAGAAAACTGTAACTGTTACTGAACAAAAATGTAATTCAATTTTCAATGTTTGAGACGAAGACGAAAATGCAGCATTTACTGTTACCTCCTTTTTCTTCTAATTAAGTACTGGACCCAATAAATTAAGTGTATTTAAAATCACAAAACATTTTCTGTTAAAACACATTTTTTTTTAATAATTAATTATTTTCAAACTTATATCTCGCTTATGGTTAGTTCTACATGAAAAATGCAAATAACTATTTTTTAGGAAATTTTATCACCTTTAATTTTGGTGAAAAGTTAAAAATTGATAGAAGTAACTGTTTTCGAGATATAAGCAAAAAACAAAAAAACTGTTACCTTAATTAAGCGCTTGCATATAAGCAAATTTAGTACTACTAGTATTGTTATTATAAATGTTATTGTTATTAATATGACGACTAAAGACAACTCTAAGACTTTAGTGACTTTTATGTCTCCTCCTTTTTCCTTTACTAAAGTGTTAGACACAATTAATTTAGTATAATTTCAGTTTTTCAAACATTTTATTTTAAAGCAAATTTTTGTTAAAGATTATATATATCCAACTCTATAACTCGCTTATGGTTGGTTTTACAAAAGAAATGCAAATAACTATTTTGTTGGAAATTTTATCAGCTTTAATTTTGAAAGAAAGATAAAAATTGATAGGAGTAATTGTTTTCGAGATATAAGCAAGAAACCAAAAAACTGTTACCTTAATTAAGCGTTTGCACATAAGCAAATTTAGTACTATTAGTATTATTATTATTAATGTTATTGTTAATAATATGACGACTAAAGACGACTCTGAAACCTTTAGTGACTTTTATGTCTTCTCCTTTTTCCTCTACTAAAGTGTTAGACCCAATTAATTTAGTTTAATTTCGGTTTTTCAAACATTTTATTTTAAAGCAAATTTTTGTTAAGGATTATTTATATCTAACTCTATAGCTCGCTTATTGTTGGTCCTACAAAAGAAATGCAATTAACTATTTTGTAGGAAATTTTATCAGCTTAAATTTTGAAAGAAATATAAAAATTGATAGGAGTAACTGTTTTCGAGATATAAGCAAAAAACCAAAGTGAAAACTGTTACAGTTACTGAACAAAAATGTAATTCAGTTTTCAATGTTTGAAACGAAGACGAAAATGCAGCATTTAAAAACGACTCGGAAGACTTCAGTGACTTTTATGTCACCTAGTTTTTCTTCTAATAAACTATTGGACCCAATAAATTAAGTGTATTTTAAATCACAAGACATTTTCTGTTAAAGCACTTTTTTTTAAATATTAATTATTTTCAAACTTATATTTCGCTTATGATTAGTCAAATTTATAGGAGTAACTGTTTTCGAGCTATAAGCAAGAAACCAAAAAACTGTTACCTGAATGAAGCGTTTGCATGTAAGCAAATTTAGTACTATTAGTTTTATTATTATTAATGTTATTGTAGTCAATATGACGACTAAAAACGATTCTGAAGACTTTGGTGACTTTTATGTCTTTTTCTTTTTCCTCTACTAAAGTGTTAGACACAATTAATTTAGTTTAATTTCAGTTTTTCAAACATTTTATTTTAAAGCAAGTTTTTGTTAAATATTATTTATATCCAACTCTATAACTCGCTTATGGTTGGTCCTACAAGAAAAATGCAAATAACTATTTTGTAGGAAATTTTATCAGCTTTAATTTTGAAACAAGATAAAAATTGATAGGGGTAACTGTTTTCGAGATATAAGCAAGAAACCAAAAAACTGTTACCTTAATTAAGCGTTTGCATATAAGCAAATTTAGTACTATTAGTATTATTATTATTAATGTTATTGTTATGAATATGACGACTAAAGATGACTCTGAAACATTTAGTGACTTTTATGTCTTCTCCTTTTTCCTCTTCTAATTTTTGTTAAATATTAAAAACTATAAAATGGCTTAGATTGCCTAAAAACACAGATCACACATGATCTTTTGCATAGTAATGAGAAAACGCTTATGTAACACACAAAATAAGCTCCATTTTTTCTTATTAAAAGTATTATTATTATTATTACTTTTGTTACTATTACTATTATTATTATTATTATTATTATTATTGTTAATATTATTATTATTATTATTTATATTATTATTATTATTAACTTTTGTATAGTAAATGTTTTTATACCAGTTTTAAAATGAGTTATTATTTTTAGACAATTTCTTGCCTAAAAACACAGATCACAAATGATTTCTTGCATAGAAATGAGAAAACACTTATATAACACACAAAATAAGCTCCATTTTTGCTTAGAAAACTAAGCTTACTTTTATTACTATTATTATTATTTTTATTATTATTATTGTTATTATTATTATTATTATTATTGTTATTATTATTATTATAATTGTTATTATTAAAAACCGATTATAACTTTTGTATAGTATTGTTTTTATACCAGTTTTAAAATGAGTGATTAATTTTAGCCAATTTCTTGCCTAAAAACTATAAAATGGCTTAGATTGCCTAAAAACACAGATCACACATGATCTTTTGCATAGAAATGAGAAAACGCTCATATAACACAAAATAAGCTTCATTTTTGCTTAGAAAACTAAGCTTAATTTTATTACTACTATTATTATTATTATTATTACTATTATTTTTATTATTATTACTATTATTATTATTATTATTATTATTATTATTATTAATATTATTATTATTAAAAACCGATTATAACTTTTGTATAGTAAATGTTTTTATACCAGTTTTAAAATGACTTATTAATTTTAGACAATTTCTTGCCTAAAAACACAAATCACAGATGATCTCTTGCATAGAAATGAGAAAACGCTCAGATTACTAAAATTATAGCTGATAAAATTTTCTACAAAATAGTTATTTGCATTTTTCATGTAGGACTAACCATAAGCGAGATATAAGTTTGAAAATAGTTAATATTTAAAAAAAAAGTGCTTTAACAGAAAAAGTCTTGTGATTAAAATACACTTAATTTAATGGGTCCAATACTTTATTAGAAGAAAAAAGAGGTGACATAAAAGTCACCAAAGTCTTGAGAGTCGTTTTTAGTCGTCATATTAATAACAATAACATTAATAATAATAATACTAATAGTACTAAATTTGCAAATATGCAAGCGCTTAATTAAGGTTACAGTTTCTTGCTTATATCCCGAAAACAGTTACTCCTATCAATTTTTATCTTTTTTTCAAAATTAAAGCTGATAAAATTTCCTACAAAATAGTTATTTGCATTTTTCTTGTAGGACCAAGTATAAGCGAGTTATAAAGATGGATATAAATAATATTTAACAAAAATTTGCTTTAAAATAAAATGTTTGAAATACTGAAATTAAACTAAATTAATTGTGTCTAACACTTTAGTAGAGGAAAAAGGAGAAGACATAAAAGTCACTAAAGGTTTCAGAGTCGTCTTTAATCGTCATACTAATAACAATAACATTAATAATAATAATACTAATAGTACTAAATTTGCTTGTATGCAACGCTTAAGTAAGATGACAGTTTTCTGGTTTCTTGCTTATATCTCGAAAACAGTTACTCCTTTCAATTTTTATTTTTTTACTAAAATTAAAGCCGATAAAATTTCCTACAAAATAGTTTTTTGCATTTTTCATGTAGGACTAACCATAAGCGAGATATAAGTTTGAAAACTGAATTACATTTTTGTTCAGTAACTGTTACAGTTTTCACTTTGGTTTTTTGCTTATATCTCGAAAACAGTTACTCCTATAAATTTTTATCTTTCCTTCAAAATTAAAGCTGATAAAATTTCTTCCAAAATAGTTTTATGCATTTTTTTTGTAGGACCAACCATAAGCGAGTTATAGAGTTGGATATAAAGAATCTTTAACAAAAATTTGCTTTAAAATAAAATGTTTGAAAAACCGTAATTAAACTAAATTAATTGGGTCTAACACTTTAGTAGAGGAAAAAGGAGGAGACGTAAAAGTCACCAAAGTCTTCAGAGTCGTTTTTAATCGTCATATTAATAACAATAACATTAATAATAATAATACTAATAGTACTAAATTTGCTTATATGCAAGCGCTTTATTAAGGTAACAGTTTTTTGGTTTCTTGCTTATATCTCGAAAACAGTTACTCCTATCAATTTTTATCTCTTTTTCTAAATTAAAGCTGATAAAATTTCCTACAAAACAGTAATTTGCATTTTTTTGTAGGACCAACCATAAGCGAGTTATAGAGTTGGATATAAAGAATCTTTAACAAAAATTTGCTTTAAAATAAAATGTTTGAAAAACCGAAATTAAACTAAATTAATTGGGTCTAACACTTTAGTAGAGGAAAAAGGAGGAGACGTAAAAGTCACCAAAGTCTTCAGAGTCGTTTTTAATCGTCATATTAATAACAATAACATTAATAATAATAATACTAATAGTACCAAATTTGCTTATATGCAAGCGCTTAATTAAGGTACATTTTCTGTTAAAGCACTTTTTTTTTAAATATTAATTATTTTCAAACTTACATCTCGCTTATGGTTAGTCCTACATAAAAAATGCAAATTACTATTTTGTAGGAAATTTTATCAGCTTTAATTTTAGTAAAAAGATAAAAATTAATAGGATTAACTGTTTTCGAGATATAAGCAAGAAACCAAAAAACTGTAACCTTAATTAAGCGCTTGCATATAAGCAAATTTAGTACTAAAAACCACTCTGAAGACTTTGGTGACTTTTATGTCTTCTCCTTTTTCCTCTACTAAAGTGTTAGACCCAATTAATTTGGTTTAATATCGGTTTTTCAAACATTTTATTTTAAAAAAAAATTTTGTTAAAGATTATTTATATCCAACTCTATAACTCGCTTATGGTTAGTCTTACAAAAGAAATGCACATAACTATTTTGTAGGAAATTTTATCAGCTTGAATTTTGAAAAAAAGATAAAAATTGATAGGAGTAATTGTTTTCGAGATATAAGCAAAAAACCAATAAGAAAACTGTAACTGTTACTGAACAAAAATGTAATTCAGTTTTCAATGTTTGAGACAAAGACGAAAATGCAGCATTAAAAATCGACTCTGAAGACTTCAGTGACTTTTAGGTCACCTCCTTTTTCTTCTAATAAAGTATTGGACCCATTAAATTAAGTGTATTTTAAATCACAAGACATTTTCTGTTAAAGCACTTTTTTTTTAAATATTAATTATTTTCAAACTTATATCTCGCTTATGGTTAGTCCTACATAAAAAATGCAAATAACCATTTTGTAGGAAATTTTATTAGCTTTAATTTTTGAAAAAAGATAAAAATTGATAGGAGTAACTGTTTTCGAGATATAAGCAAGAAACCAAAAAACTGTCACCTTAATTAAGCGTTTGCATTTAAGCAAATTTAGTACTATTAGTATTATTATTATTAATGTTATTGTTATTAATATGACGACTAAAGACGACTCTGAAGCATTTAGTGACTTTTATGTCTTCTCCTTTTTCCTCTACTAAAGTGTTAGACACAATTAATTTAGTTTAATTCCGGTTTTTCAAGCATTTTATTTTAAAGCTAATTTTTGTTAAATATTATTTATATCCAACTCTATAACTCGTTTATGCTTGGTCCTACAAGAAAAATGCAAATAACTATTTTGTAGGAAATTTTATCAGCTTTAATTTTAGTAAAAAAATAAAAATTGATAGGAGTAACTGTTTTCGAAATATAAGCAAAAAACCAATAAGAAAACTGTAACTGTTACTGAACAAAAATGTAATTCAGTTTTCAATGTTTGAGACAAAGACGAAAATGCAGCATTAAAAATCGACTCTGAAGACTTCAGTGACTTTTAGGTCACCTCCTTTTTCTTCTAATAAAGTATTGGACCCATTAAATTAAGTGTATTTTAAATCACAAGACATTTTCTGTTAAAGCACTTTTTTTTAAAATATTAATTATTTTCAAACTTACATCTCGCTTATGGTTAGTCCTACATGAAAAATGCAAATTACTATTTTGTAGGAAATTTTATCAGCTTTAATTTTAGTAAAAAGATAAAAATTAATAGGAGTAACTGTTTTTGAGATATAAGCAAGAAACCAAAAAACTGTTACCTTAATTAAGCGCTTGCATATAAGCAAATTTAGTACTAAAAACAACTCTGAAGACTTTGGTGACTTTTATGTCTTCTTCTTTTTCCTCTACTAAAGTGTTAGACCCAATTAATTTGGTTTAATATCGGCTTTTCGAACATTTTATTTTAAAGCAAATTTTTGTTAAAGATTATTTATATCCAACTCTATAACTCGCTTATGGTTGGTCCTACAAAAAAATGCAAAGAACTATTTTGTAGGAAATTTTATCAGCTTTAATTTTGAAAAAGAGATAAAAATTGATAGGAGTAACTGTTTTCGAGATATGAGCAAGAAACCAAAGAACTGTTACCTTAATTAAGCGTTTGCATTTAAGCAAATTTAGTACTATTAGTATTATTATTATTAATGTTATTGTTATTAATATGACGACTAAAGACGACTCCGAAACATTTAGTGACTTTTATGTTTTCTCCTTTTTTCTCTACTAAAGTGTTAGACACAATTAATTTAGTTTAATTCCGGTTTTTCAAGCATTTTATTTTAAAGCAAATTTTTGTTAAATATTATTTATATCCAACTCTATAACTCGTTTATGCTTGGTCCAACAAGAAAAATGCAAATAACTATTTTGTAGAAAATTTTATCAGCTTTAATTTTAGTAAAAAGATAAAAATTGATAGGAGTAACTGTTTTCGAGATATAAGCAAGAAACCAAAAAACTGTCACCTTAATTAAGCGTTTGCATACAAGCAAATTTAGTACTATTAGTATTATTATTATTAATGTTATTGTTATTAGTATGACGATTAAAGACGACTCTGAAACCTTTAGTGACTTTTATGTCTCCTCCTTTTTCCTCTACTAAAGTGTTAGACACAATTAATTTAGTTTAATTTCAGTATTTCAAACATTTTATTTTAAAGCAAATTTTTGTTAAATAATATTTATATCCATCTTTATAATTCGCTTATACTTGGTCCTAAAGGAAAATGCAAATAACTATTTTGTAGGAAACTTTATCAGCTTTAATTTTAGTAAAAAGATAAAAATTGATAGGAGTAACTGTTTTCGAAATATAAGCAAGAAACTGTTACCTCAATTAAGCGCTTGCATATAAGCAAATTTAGTAATATTAGTATTATTATTATTAATGTTATTGTTATTAATATGACGACTAAAAACGACTCTCAAGACTTTGGTGACTTTTATGTCTTCTCCTTTTTCCTCTACTAAAGTGTTAGTCTTAATTAATTTAGTTTAGTTTCGGTTTTTCAAACATTTTATTTTAAAGCAATTTTTTGTTAAAGATTATTTATATCCAACTCTATAACGCGCTTATGGTTGGTCCTACAAGAAAAATGCAAATAACTATTTTGTAGGAAATTTTATCAGCTTGAATATTAAAAAAAAAGATAAAAATTGATAGGAGTAACTGTTTTCGAGATATAAGCAAAAAACCAAATTGAAAACTGTAGCAGTTACTGAACAAAAATGTAATTCAGTTTTCAATGTTTGAGACATAGACGAAAATGCAGCATTTAAAAACGACTCTGAAAACTTCAGTGACTTTTAAGTCACCTCCTTTTTCTTCTAATAAAGTATTGGACCCAATAAATTAAGTGTATTTTAAATCACAAGACATTTTTTGTTAAAGCACTTTTTTTTTAAATATTGATTATTTTCAAACTTATATCTCGCTTATGGTTAGTCCTACATGAAAAATTCAAAAAACTATTTTGTAGGAAATTTTATCAGCTTTAATTTTAGTAAAAAGATAAAAATTGATAGGAGTAACTGTTTTCGAGATATAAGCAAGAAACCAAAAAACTGTCACCTTAATTAAGCGTTTGCATTTAAGCAAATTTAGTACTATTAGTATTATTATTATTAATGTTATTGTTATTAATATGACGACTAAAGACGACTCTGAAGCATTTAGTGACTTTTATGTCTTCTCCTTTTTCCTCTACTAAAGTGTTAGACACAATTAATTTAGTTTAATTCCGGTTTTTCAAGCATTTTATTTTAAAGCTAATTTTTGTTAAATATTATTTATATCCAACTCTATAACTCGTTTATGCTTGGTCCTACAAGAAAAATGCAAATAACTATTTTGTAGGAAATTTTATCAGCTTTAATTTTAGTAAAAAAATAAAAATTGATAGGAGTAACTGTTTTCGAAATATAAGCAAAAAACCAATAAGAAAACTGTAACTGTTACTGAACAAAAATGTAATTCAGTTTTCAATGTTTGAGACAAAGACGAAAATGCAGCATTAAAAATCGACTCTGAAGACTTCAGTGACTTTTAGGTCACCTCCTTTTTCTTCTAATAAAGTATTGGACCCATTAAATTAAGTGTATTTTAAATCACAAGACATTTTCTGTTAAAGCACTTTTTTTTAAAATATTAATTATTTTCAAACTTACATCTCGCTTATGGTTAGTCCTACATGAAAAATGCAAATTACTATTTTGTAGGAAATTTTATCAGCTTTAATTTTAGTAAAAAGATAAAAATTAATAGGAGTAACTGTTTTTGAGATATAAGCAAGAAACCAAAAAACTGTTACCTTAATTAAGCGCTTGCATATAAGCAAATTTAGTACTAAAAACAACTCTGAAGACTTTGGTGACTTTTATGTCTTCTTCTTTTTCCTCTACTAAAGTGTTAGACCCAATTAATTTGGTTTAATATCGGTTTTTCGAACATTTTATTTTAAAGCAAATTTTTGTTAAAGATTATTTATATCCAACTCTATAACTCGCTTATGGTTGGTCCTACAAAAAAATGCAAAGAACTATTTTGTAGGAAATTTTATCAGCTTTAATTTTGAAAAAGAGATAAAAATTGATAGGAGTAACTGTTTTCGAGATATGAGCAAGAAACCAAAGAACTGTTACCTTAATTAAGCGTTTGCATTTAAGCAAATTTAGTACTATTAGTATTATTATTATTAATGTTATTGTTATTAATATGACGACTAAAGACGACTCCGAAACATTTAGTGACTTTTATGTTTTCTCCTTTTTTCTCTACTAAAGTGTTAGACACAATTAATTTAGTTTAATTCCGGTTTTTCAAGCATTTTATTTTAAAGCAAATTTTTGTTAAATATTATTTATATCCAACTCTATAACTCGTTTATGCTTGGTCCAACAAGAAAAATGCAAATAACTATTTTGTAGAAAATTTTATCAGCTTTAATTTTAGTAAAAAGATAAAAATTGATAGGAGTAACTGTTTTCGAGATATAAGCAAGAAACCAAAAAACTGTCACCTTAATTAAGCGTTTGCATACAAGCAAATTTAGTACTATTAGTATTATTATTATTAATGTTATTGTTATTAGTATGACGATTAAAGACGACTCTGAAACCTTTAGTGACTTTTATGTCTCCTCCTTTTTCCTCTACTAAAGTGTTAGACACAATTAATTTAGTTTAATTTCAGTATTTCAAACATTTTATTTTAAAGCAAATTTTTGTTAAATAATATTTATATCCATCTTTATAATTCGCTTATACTTGGTCCTAAAGAAAAATGCAAATAACTATTTTGTAGGAAACTTTATCAGCTTTAATTTTAGTAAAAAGATAAAAATTGATAGGAGTAACTGTTTTCGAAATATAAGCAAGAAACTGTTACCTCAATTAAGCGCTTGCATATAAGCAAATTTAGTAATATTAGTATTATTATTATTAATGTTATTGTTATTAATATGACGACTAAAAACGACTCTCAAGACTTTGGTGACTTTTATGTCTTCTCCTTTTTCCTCTACTAAAGTGTTAGTCTTAATTAATTTAGTTTAGTTTCGGTTTTTCAAACATTTTATTTTAAAGCAAATTTTTGTTAAAGATTATTTATATCCAACTCTATAACGCGCTTATGGTTGGTCCTACAAGAAAAATGCAAATAACTATTTTGTAGGAAATTTTATCAGCTTGAATATTAAAAAAAAAGATAAAAATTGATAGGAGTAACTGTTTTCGAGATATAAGCAAAAAACCAAATTGAAAACTGTAGCAGTTACTGAACAAAAATGTAATTCAGTTTTCAATGTTTGAGACATAGACGAAAATGCAGCATTTAAAAACGACTCTGAAAACTTCAGTGACTTTTAAGTCACCTCCTTTTTCTTCTAATAAAGTATTGGACCCAATAAATTAAGTGTATTTTAAATCACAAGACATTTTTTGTTAAAGCACTTTTTTTTTAAATATTGATTATTTTCAAACTTATATCTCGCTTATGGTTAGTCCTACATGAAAAATTCAAAAAACTATTTTGTAGGAAATTTTATCAGCTTTAATTTTAGTAAAAAGATAAAAATTGATAGGAGTAACTGTTTTCGAGATATAAGCAAGAAACCAAAAAACTGTCACCTTAATTAAGCGTTTGCATTTAAGCAAATTTAGTACTATTAGTATTATTATTATTAATGTTATTGTTATTAATATGACGACTAAAGACGACTCTGAAGCATTTAGTGACTTTTATGTCTTCTCCTTTTTCCACTACTAAAGTGTTAGACACAATTAATTTAGTTTAATTCCGGTTTTTCAAGCATTTTATTTTAAAGCTAATTTTTGTTAAATATTATTTATATCCAACTCTATAACTCGTTTATGCTTGGTCCTACAAGAAAAATGCAAATAACTATTTTGTAGGAAATTTTATCAGCTTTAATTTTAGTAAAAAAATAAAAATTGATAGGAGTAACTGTTTTCGAAATATAAGCAAAAAACCAATAAGAAAACTGTAACTGTTACTGAACAAAAATGTAATTCAGTTTTCAATGTTTGAGACAAAGACGAAAATGCAGCATTAAAAATCGACTCTGAAGACTTCAGTGACTTTTAGGTCACCTCCTTTTTCTTCTAATAAAGTATTGGACCCATTAAATTAAGTGTATTTTAAATCACAAGACATTTTCTGTTAAAGCACTTTTTTTTTAAATATTAATTATTTTCAAACTTATATCTCGCTTATGGTTAGTCCTACATAAAAAATGCAAATAACCATTTTGTAGGAAATTTTATTAGCTTTAATTTTAGAAAAAAGATAAAAATTGATAGGAGTAACTGTTTTCGAAATATAAGCAAGAAACTGTTACCTTAATTAAGCGCTTGCATATAAGCAAATTTAGTACTATTAGTATTATTATTATTAATGTTATTGTTATTATTATGACGATTAAAGACGACTCTGAAACCTTTAGTAACTTTTATGTCTTCTCCTTTTTCGTCTACTAAAGTGTTAGACACAATTAATTTAGTTTAATTTCAGTATTTCAAACATTATATTTTAAAGCAAATTTTTGTTAAATATTATTTATATCCATCTTTATAACTCGCTTATACTTGGTCCTACAAGAAAAATGCAAATAACTATTTTGTAGGAAATTTTATCAGCTTGAATTTTGAAAAAAAGATAAAAATTGATAGGAGTAACTGTTTTCGAGATATAAGCAAAAAACCAATAAGAAAACTGTAACTGTTACTGAACAAAAATGTAATTCAGTTTTCAATGTTTGAGACAAAGACGAAAATGCAGCATTTAAAATTGACTCTGAAGACTTCAGTGACTTTTAGGTCACCTCCTTTTTCTTCTAATAAAGTATTGGACCCATTAAATTAAGTGTATTTTAAATCACAAGACATTTTCTGTTAAAGCACTTTTTTTTAAAATATTAATTATTTTCAAACTTACATCTCGCTTATGGTTAGTCCTACATGAAAAATGCAAATTACTATTTTGTAGGAAATTTTATCAGCTTTAATTTTAGTAAAAAGATAAAAATTAATAGGAGTAACTGTTTTTGAGATATAAGCAAGAAACCAAAAAACTGTTACCTTAATTAAGCGCTTGCATATAAGCAAATTTAGTACTAAAACAACTCTGAAGACTTTGGTGACTTTTATGTCTTCTTCTTTTTCCTCTACTAAAGTGTTAGACCCAATTAATTTGGTTTAATATCGGTTTTTCGAACATTTTATTTTAAAGCAAATTTTTGTTAAAGATTATTTATATCCAACTCTATAACTCGCTTATGGTTGGTCCTACAGAAAAATGCAAAGAACTATTTTGTAGGAAATTTTATCAGCTTTAATTTTGAAAAAGAGATAAAAATTGATAGGAGTAACTGTTTTCGAGATATGAGCAAGAAACCAAAGAACTGTTACCTTAATTAAGCGTTTGCATTTAAGCAAATTTAGTACTATTAGTATTATTATTATTAATGTTATTGTTATTAATATGACGACTAAAGACGACTCCGAAACATTTAGTGACTTTTATGTCTTCTCCTTTTTTCTCTACTAAAGTGTTAGACACAATTAATTTAGTTTAATTCCGGTTTTTCAAGCATTTTATTTTAAAGCAAATTTTTGTTAAATATTATTTATATCCAACTCTATAACTCGTTTATGCTTGGTCCTACAAGAAAAATGCAAATAACTATTTTGTAGGAAATTTTATCAGCTTTAATTTTAGTAAAAAGATAAAAATTGATAGGAGTAACTGTTTTCGAGATATAAGCAAGAAACCAAAAAACTGTCACCTTAATTAAGCGTTTGCATACAAGCAAATTTAGTACTATTAGTATTATTATTATTAATGTTATTGTTATTAGTATGACGATTAAAGACGACTCTGAAACCTTTAGTGACTTTTATGTCTCCTCCTTTTTCCTCTACTAAAGTGTTAGACACAATTAATTTAGTTTAATTTCAGTATTTCAAACATTTTATTTTAAAGCAAATTTTTGTTAAATAATATTTATATCCATCTTTATAATTCGCTTATACTTGGTCCTAAAGAAAAATGCAAATAACTATTTTGTAGGAAACTTTATCAGCTTTAATTTTAGTAAAAAGATAAAAATTGATAGGAGTAACTGTTTTCGAAATATAAGCAAGAAACTGTTACCTCAATTAAGCGCTTGCATATAAGCAAATTTAGTAATATTAGTATTATTATTATTAATGTTATTGTTATTAATATGACGACTAAAAACGACTCTCAAGACTTTGGTGACTTTTATGTCTTCTCCTTTTTCCTCTACTAAAGTGTTAGTCTTAATTAATTTAGTTTAGTTTCGGTTTTTCAAACATTTTATTTTAAAGCAAATTTTTGTTAAAGATTATTTATATCCAACTCTATAACGCGCTTATGGTTGGTCCTACAAGAAAAATGCAAATAACTATTTTGTAGGAAATTTTATCAGCTTGAATATTAAAAAAAAAAGATAAAAATTGATAGGAGTAACTGTTTTCGAGATATAAGCAAAAAACCAAATTGAAAACTGTAGCAGTTACTGAACAAAAATGTAATTCAGTTTTCAATGTTTGAGACATAGACGAAAATGCAGCATTTAAAAACGACTCTGAAGACTTCAGTGACTTTTAAGTCACCTCCTTTTTCTTCTAATAAAGTATTGGACCCAATAAATTAAGTGTATTTTAAATCACAAGACATTTTTTGTTAAAGCACTTTTTTTTTAAATATTGATTATTTTCAAACTTATATCTCGCTTATGGTAAGTCCTACATGAAAAATGCAAAAAACTATTTTGTAGGAAACTTTATCAGCTTTAATTTTAGTAAAAAGATAAAAATTGATAGGAGTAATTGTTTTCGAGATATAAGCAAGAAACCAAAAAACTGTCACCTTAATTAAGCGTTTGCATTTAAGCAAATTTAGTACTATTAGTATTATTATTATTAATGTTATTGTTATTAATATGACGACTAAAGACGACTCTGAAGCATTTAGTGACTTTTATGTCTTCTCCTTTTTCCTCTACTAAAGTGTTAGACACAATTAATTTAGTTTAATTCCGGTTTTTCAAGCATTTTATTTTAAAGCTAATTTTTGTTAAATATTATTTATATCCAACTCTATAACTCGTTTATGCTTGGTCCTACAAGAAAAATGCAAATAACTATTTTGTAGGAAATTTTATCAGCTTTAATTTTAGTAAAAAAATAAAAATTGATAGGAGTAACTGTTTTCGAAATATAAGCAAAAAACCAATGAGAAAACTGTAACTGTTACTGAACAAAAATGTAATTCAGTTTTCAATGTTTGAGACAAAGACGAAAATGCAGCATTAAAAATCGACTCTGAAGACTTCAGTGACTTTTAGGTCACCTCCTTTTTCTTCTAATAAAGTATTGGACCCATTAAATTAAGTGTATTTTAAATCACAAGACATTTTCTGTTAAAGCACTTTTTTTTTAAATATTAATTATTTTCAAACTTATATCTCGCTTATGGTTAGTCCTACATAAAAAATGCAAATAACCATTTTGTAGGAAATTTTATTAGCTTTAATTTTAGAAAAAAGATAAAAATTGATAGGAGTAACTGTTTTCGAAATATAAGCAAGAAACTGTTACCTTAATTAAGCGCTTGCATATAAGCAAATTTAGTACTATTAGTATTATTATTATTAATGTTATTGTTATTAGTATGACGATTAAAGACGACTCTGAAACCTTTAGTGACTTTTATGTCTTCTCCTTTTTCCTCTACTAAAGTGTTAGACACAATTAATTTAGTTTAATTTCAATATTTCAAACATTATATTTTAAAGCAAATTTTTGTTAAATATTATTTATATCCATCTTTATAACTCGCTTATACTTGGTCCTACAAGAAAAATGCAAATAACTATTTTGTAGGAAATTTTATCAGCTTGAATTTTGAAAAAAAGATAAAAATTGATAGGAGTAACTGTTTTCGAGATATAAGCAAAAAACCAATAAGAAAACTGTAACTGTTACTGAACAAAAATGTAATTCAGTTTTCAATGTTTGAGACAAAGACGAAAATGCAGCATTTAAAATTGACTCTGAAGACTTCAGTGACTTTTAGGTCACCTCCTTTTTCTTCTAATAAAGTATTGGACCCATTAAATTAAGTGTATTTTAAATCACAAGACATTTTCTGTTAAAGCACTTTTTTTTATAATATTAATTATTTTCAAACTTACATCTCGCTTATGGTTAGTCCTACATGAAAAATGCAAATTACTATTTTGTAGGAAATTTTATCAGCTTTAATTTTAGTAAAAAGATAAAAATTAATAGGAGTAACTGTTTTTGAGATATAAGCAAGAAACCAAAAAACTGTTACCTTAATTAAGCGCTTGCATATAAGCAAATTTATTACTAAAAACAACTCTGAAGACTTTGGTGACTTTTATGTCTTCTTCTTTTTCCTCTACTAAAGTGTTAGACCCAATTAATTTGGTTTAATATCGGTTTTTCGAACATTTTATTTTAAAGCAAATTTTTGTTAAAGATTATTTATATCCAACTCTATAACTCGCTTATGGTTGGTCCTACAAAAAAATGCAAAGAACTATTTTGTAGGAAATTTTATCAGCTTTAATTTTGAAAAAGAGATAAAAATTGATAGGAGTAACTGTTTTCGAGATATGAGCAAGAAACCAAAGAACTGTTACCTTAATTAAGCGTTTGCATTTAAGCAAATTTAGTACTATTATTATTATTATTATTAATGTTATTGTTATTAATATGACGACTAAAGACGACTCCGAAACATTTAGTGACTTTTATGTCTTCTCCTTTTTTCTCTACTAAAGTGTTAGACACAATTAATTTAGTTTAATTCCGGTTTTTCAAGCATTTTATTTTAAAGCAAATTTTTGTTAAATATTATTTATATCCAACTCTATAACTCGTTTATGCTTGGTCCTACAAGAAAAATGCAAATAACTATTTTGTAGGAAATTTTATCAGCTTTAATTTTAGTAAAAAGATAAAAATTGATAGGAGTAACTGTTTTCGAAATATAAGCAAAAAACCAATAACAAAACTGTAACTGTTACTGAACAAAAATGTAATTCAGTTTTCAGTGTTTGAGACAAAGACGAAAATGCAGCATTTAAAATCGACTCTGAAGACTTCAGTGACTTTTAGGTCACCTCCTTTTTCTTCTAATAAAGTATTGGACCCATTAAATTAAGTGTATTTTAAATCACAAGACATTTTCTGTTAAAGCACTTTTTTATTAAATATTAATTATTTTCAAACTTATATCTCGCTTATGGTTAAACCTACATAAAAAATGCAAATAACTATTTTGTAGGAAATTTTATCAGCTTTAATTTTAATAAAAAGATAAAAATTGATAGGAGTAACTGTTTTCGAAATATAAGCAAGAAACTGTTACCTTAATTAAGCGCTTGCATATAAGCAAATTTAGTAATATTAGTATTATTATTATTAATGTTATTGTTATTAATATGACGACTAAAAACGACTCTCAAAACTTTGGTGACTTTTATGTCTTCTCCTTTTTCCTCTACTAAAGTGTTAGTCTTAATTAATTTAGTTTAGTTTCGGTTTTTCAAACATTTTATTTAAAAGCAAATTTTTGTTAAAGATTATTTATATCCAACTCTATAACGCGCTTATGGTTGGTCCTACAAGAAAAATGCAAATAACTATTTTGTAGAAAATTTTATCAGCTTGAATTTTGAAAAAAAGATAAAAATTGATAGGATTAACTGAGAGATATAAGCAAAAAACCACTAAGAAAACTGTAACTGTTACTGAACAAAAATGTAATTCAGTTTTCAATGTTTGAGACAAAGACGAAAATGCAGCATTTAAAATCGACTTTGAAGACTTCAGTGACTTTTAGGTCACCTCCTTTTTCTTCTAATAAAGTATTGGACCCATTAAATTAAGTGTATTTTAAATCCCAAGACATTTTCTGTTAAAGCACTTTTTTTTTAAATATTAATTATTTTCAAACTTACATCTCGCTTATGGTTAGTCCTACATGAAAAATGCAAATTACTATTTTGTAGGAAATTTTATCAGCTTTAATTTTAGTAAAAAGATAAAAATTAATAGGAGTAACTGTTTTCGAGATATAAGCAAGAAACCAAAAAACTGTTACCTTAATTAAGCGCTTGCATATAAGCAAATTTAGTACTAGAAACAACTTTGAAGACTTTGGTGACTTTTATGTCTTCTTCTTTTTCCTCTACTAAAGTGTTAGACCCAATTAATTTGGTTTAATATCGGTTTTTCAAACATTTTATTTTAAAGCAAATTTTTGTTAAAGATTATTTATATCCAACTCTATAACTCGCTTATGGTTGGTCCTACAAAAAAATGCAAATAACTATTTTGTAGGAAATTTTATCAGCTTTAATTTTGAAAAAAAGATAAAAATTGATAGGAGTAACTGTTTTCGAGATATAAGCAAAAAACCAATAAGAAAACTGTAACTGTTACTGAACAAAAATGTAATTCAGTTTTCAATGTTTGAGACAAAGACGAAAATGCAGCATTTAAAATTGACTCTGAAGACTTCAGTGACTTTTAGGTCACCTCCTTTTTCTTCTAATAAAGTATTGGACCCATTAAATTAAGTGTATTTTAAATCACAAGACATTTTCTGTTAAAGCACTTTTTTTTAAAATATTAATTATTTTCAAACTTACATCTCGCTTATGGTTAGTCCTACATGAAAAATGCAAATTACTATTTTGTAGGAAATTTTATCAGCTTTAATTTTAGTAAAAAGATAAAAATTGATAGAAGTAACTGTTTTCGAGATATAAGCAAGAAACCAAAAAACTGTTACCTTAATTAAGCGTTTGCATTTAAGCAAATTTAGTACTATTAGTATTATTATTATTAATGTTATTGTTATTAATATGACGACTAAAGACGACTCTGAAACATTTAGTGACTTTTATGTCTTCTCCTTTTTCCTCTACTAAAGTGTTAGACACAATTAATTTAGTTTAATTCCGGTTTTTCAAGCATTTTATTTTAAAGCAAATTTTTGTTAAATATTATTTATATCCAACTCTATAACTCGTTTATGCTTGGTCCTACAAGAAAAATGCAAATAACTATTTTGTAGGAAATTTTATCAGCTTTAATTTTAGTCAAAAGATAAAAATTGATAAGAGTAACTGTTTTCGAAATACAAGGAAGAAACTGTTACCTTAATTAAGCGCTTGCATATAAGCAAATTTAGTAATATTAGTATTATTATTATTAATGTTATTGTTATTAATATGACGACTAAAGACGACTCTGAAACATTTAGTGACTTTTATGTCTTCTCCTTTTTCCTCTACTAAAGTGTTAGACACAATTAATTTAGTTAAATTCCGGTTTTTCAAGCATTTTATTTTAAAGCAAATTTTTGTTAAATATTATTTATATCCAACTCTATAACTCGTTTATGCTTGGTCCTACAAGAAAAATGTAAATAACTATTTTGTTGGAAATTTTATAAGCTTTAATTTAGGAAGAATGATAAAATTTGATAGGAGTAACTGTTTTCGAGATATAAGCAAAAAATCAATAAGAAAACTGTAACTGTTACTGAACAAAAATGTAATTCAGTTTTCAATGTTTGAGACGAAGACGAAAATGCAGCATTTACTGTCATCTTTTTTTTCTTCTAATTTAAGTATTGGACTCAATAAATTAAGTGTATTTTAAATCACAAGACATTTTCTGTTAAAACACATTTTTTTTTAATTATTAATTATTTTCAAACTTATATCTCGCTTATGGTTAGTTCTACATGAAAAATGCAAATAACTATTTTGTAGGAAATTTTATCACCTTTAATTTTGGTAAAAAGTTAAAAAATGATAGAAGTAACTGTTTTCGAGATATAAGCAAAAAACAAAAAACTGTTACCTTAATTAAGCGCTTGCATATAAGCAAATTTAGTACTACTAGTATTGTTATTATAAATGTTATTGTTATTAATATGACGACTAAAGACAACTCTAAGACTTTAGTGACTTTTATGTCTCCTCCTTTTTCCTTTACTAAAGTGTTAGACACAATTAATTTAGTTTAATTTCAGTTTTTCAAACATTTTATTTTAAAGCAAATTTTTGTTAAATTTTAAAAACTATAAAATGGCTTAGATTGCCTAAAAACACTGATCACACATGATCTTTTGCATTGAAATGAGAAAACGCTCATCTAACACAAAATAAGCTTCATTTTTGCTTAGAAAACTAAGCTTACTTTTATTACTACTATTATTATTACTATTATTTTTATTATTATTATTACTATTATTATTATTATTATTATTATTATTATTATTATTATTATTAATATTATTATTATT